>NW_024379821.1:0-83457 GCF_016835505.1 Polypterus senegalus
AGATAGATAGATAGATAGATAGATAGATAAGAAAAGATGAAAGGCACTATATAATCGATAGATAGATAGATAGATAGATGAAAGGCCTTTTAATAGATAGATAAATAGATAATAATAGATAGATAGATAGATAGATAGATAGATAGATAGATAGATGGGGTAGATAGATAATGAATAGAAAGGCACTTTTATAATCAAGATAGATAGATAGATAGATAGATAATGGGTAGATAGATAGATAGATAGATAGATAGATAGATAGATAAATGAAAACACTTTTAATCCCATGGGTGAAAAGGGTAACAGATAATGGGGGGATAGATAGATGGAAAAGATAGATAGATAAGAAAAGATAGATAGATAGATTTAATGAAGGCACTATATAATCGATAGATAGATAATAGATGAAAAGATAGATAGATAATAGATGATAGATAGATAGATAGATAGATAGATGGGAAAACAGATGAGAAAGGCCTATATAATCCCTAGATAGACAGATTTGATAGATAGATATATAATAGATAGATAATAGATAGATAGATAGATAATAATAATAGATGAAAGGCACTATATAATTTGATAAGTAGACAGATAGATAGATAATAATAATAGATAGATGAATGAATAGATAGATAGATAGATAGATAGATAGATAGATAGATAAGAAAAATAGATAGATAATAATAATGGGTGAAAAGGGACTATTAATCGATAGATAGATAGATAGATAGATAGATAATAGATAATAATAGATAGATAGATAGATAGAAGAAAAGGGTCTATATAATGAAGAAAAGGAACCCGATGAAAAGAAAAGGAATGAAAAGGGACTATATAATGATAATGGGTAGATAGATAATAGATAGATGGGGTAAGATAAAATAGATAGATGAAAGGCACTTTTAAAATTAAAAAACATAGATAGATAAAATAGATAGATAGATAGATGGGGTAAATAGATAAATAGATAAAATAGATAAAATAGATAGGTAGATAGATAATAGATGAAAGGCAGTTTTAATAGATAGATAGATAATAGATGGGAGATAGATAGATAAAAGATAGATAAGAAAAGATAATAGATAGAACCCTTAAACGTTGGTATTCGATGTGGTTGATAAATGATTGATGTGGATAAATGGGAAAAGTGATGATGAATTTAGGGTAGGGTAAATGGGGAAAAAACCTATATGTGATAGAAAAGAAAAGGGTGGGTGGGTGGGTGGGAAAAAGGAAAAAGATAATTTGATGGGGAATTTAAAAGATTGGGTGAAAGGGGGCCCATATAATCGATAGATGAAAAATGGGTAGATGAAAGAATGGGTAGATGGAAAGAATAATAATGGGTAGGATTTAATTGGGTGGGTGAAGGGCCTTTTAATTAAAATGGGGTAGATAGATAAGAAAAGGGTAATAGATAGATAGATAGATAGATAGATAGATGAATGGAAAAGAAAGACAATATAATGAAAGGATTAATTATATAAATTAAAATGGGGGTAGATAGATAGATAGATAGATAGATGAATGGGGGAGATAGATAGATAGATGGGAATAATAGATGAAGGACAAATGAAGAATAATAATGATAGAGAAAAATTTAAAATTGATGGATGAAAAAAATTATAATGGAAGTAGATAAGAAAAGATAAGAAAAGATAAGAAAAGATGAAAAAAAGATAATAAGATAGATGAATGTGCGATAGATAAGAAGGGAAAAAAATAAAAATAGATAAAAGATAGATAGATAGATAGATGAATAAGGATAATAAGATAGATAGATGAAAAGTGAAAAAAGTGTAGTAAAAAGATAGATAGATAGATAAAAGATAGATAGATAGATAGAAAATAGATAATGAATGAAAAGAAAACCCCTATATAATCGATAGATAAGTAGATAGAAGATAAAAGGGTAAAAGATAGATGAATGAAAAGATAGATGGGAATTTGATAGATAATGGAAGGAGATAGATGGAAAGAAAGGATAAAAATAAAAAGATAGATAAAAAGAAAAAGTAGAAGGATAGATGAAGAAAAGATAGATAAATAGATAGATAGTAGATAGATAGATAGATAGATAAGAAAAAAGATAGATAGATAATGAAAGGCCCCTATATAATTGATAAAATAGATAGATAAAAATAGATAGATGAAAGAATAGATAGATAATAAAGATAGATAGATGAATGAAAATTATAATTTTAATGATAGATAGATAGATAGATAAATTTGATAAAGATTTGATAGATAAGATAGATAAGAAAGGGACTATTAACGGGTGAAATGAATGGGGAAAAGATAGATAGATAAAAATAGAAAAAGATAGATAGATGAAATAGATGGGTAGATAATGAAGATAGATAGATGAAAGAAAAGGGACTATATAATTAAAAAAATAGATAGATAGATAGATAGAAGATAGATAGATAGATAGATAAGGGTAGATAATAGATAAAAATTAAAAAAGATGGGATAAAAATAATAATAGATAGATAGATAGATGAATGAAAGGGAAATAGATAGATAGATAGACAAAAAAAGGATATATAATAGATAGATAGATAGATAGAAATAGATAGATAGATAGATAATAATAATAGATAATGAAAAGGGGTATATTTAAAAAGATAGATAAGAAGGGAAAAATAAGATAGATAAGAAAAAGAAAAAATAGATAAATGAATAGATAGATAAGAAAAAGAAAAATAGAAAATGAAAAACACTATATAATGGGGTAGATAGATAGATAATAATAGATAGATAGATAATAATGAATAATAGATAAAATGAAAGATAATAAAGGAATAATAAAATAGATGAATAATAGAAAAGATGAATGATAAAATAGATGAGATAGATGAAGGCCTATATAATCGATGATATAATAGATGGATAGATAGATGATAGATAGATAGATAGATGAAAAGATAGATAGATAGATAGATAGATAAATGAAGGCACTATAATAATAGATAGATGAGATAGATAGATGAATGGATGGATAGATGAAAAGGGTAATGAAAGGATATGGGTGGATGGGGGGATATTAAAGATGAAGAGGATAATAAAAGATGGATGAAAAGATGGGTAGAGGAAAAAGATGGATAGAAGATGAATGGAAAAAGATGGATGAAGGAATTAAATTAAAAAAAAGATAGATGATGGAAAAAGGATAATAATAAAAGAAGATAGATGATGAACAGATAATAATGAAAAATGAAATGATAGATGAAATAGATGAAAAAATAATGATGATAGATGATAGATGAAGATGAATGAAAAATTAAAAATGATGATAATGATGAATAATTGAATAGATAATAAAAAAATAGATAGATGAATGAATGATAAGATAGATGAAAAAAGGAATAATGATGAAGATAATAATAGATGAATGGGGTAGATGAATGATGGATAGATAAGATGGATGAATAATGATAGATGAATGAAGGCACTATATTTTAAATAGATGATGGATGAGAAGGGATAAATTGGAAAGGAAGATGATGGGTAGATGAAAAGATGATGGATAAAAGATGAAGAATAAAAGATAGATAAGAAAAGATGAAAGATAATAATGATGATAATGAATAGATAGATGAATAGATAAAAGAAGATATATGAAAAATAGATGAAAGAAGGGTTTTGATGATGGGTAATAATAATAAATAATGATGATAGATGATGAAGGTATTGATGATAGATGAAAGATAAAAGATGATGATGGGTGATGATGATAGATGGATGATGGGTGAAAAAATAATAATTAAGAGGATAGATGATAAAAGATGGGAAAAATAATGAAAGGGTAGATGAAAGGATAGAAGATGATGATGATAGATGAAAGGGTAGAAGGAAAAAATAATTAAAATAAAAGATGAAGGCACTATATTAAGTGATGGGAAATGAAGGGATAATTTAAAGATAGATGAATGAATAATAATGAAATAGATGATGAAATGATGAATAAGAATAAAAAAAAGATGAAGGGCCCATATAAATTTATAATAGATAAAAAATGAAAAGGCTATATATCGATAGATGATAGATGAATTTTGATAGATAGATGAAGATAGATGATAATAATAGATAGATAATGAAGGCATATATTTGGGAAAAAAGATGATGAATGAAAGGCCCATATATGATGAAAAAATAGTAGATAGATAGATAAGATAATAGATGATAATAAAAGAAGAAAAATGTAGATAGATGAATGAAGGATATATATGGGTGATAATAGATGAATGAAAAGATGAATGAATAATAGATGATAATAGATGAAGAATGAATAGATGAATGAAGGGATATTTGATAATAATGAATAGATAGAAAAGATAGATAGATAGATAGATGATAGATAATAGATGAAAAGAGAAGCACTAAAGTGAATGGGGTAGATGAATAAAAAAATAATAATGAAAGAATGGTGAGAAAATATAAAAAACCAATAGATAAAAGATAGATGAAGGAAAAGATTAAAAATAAATGATGAAGATAATAATGAAGATAAAATGATGGATAATGAAAGATTAATAGATGAAAGGGAAATAGAAGGAATAATTAAAAAGATAGATGAAAAGATAGATGAATGATGATAAGATGATGATAGATAATAAAGAAAGGCCCATATTGATGTTGATAAAGATGATGAAAGAAGGAATATTTTATGATGATGAAGATAATGATAATGTGGTAGATGAAGATAAAGAAAAGAAGAACAGATGAAATAATGTTGATGATAGATGATAGATAGATGATAATAGATAATAATGATAAAAAGATGAAAGGCACTATATAATTTAAAAAAAAAAGATGAATGAATGGAAAGAAAGGGCATATATATTAAAATACGATAGATGAAAGGGTAGATAGAAATAGATAAAAAAGATAGATGAATAGATGAAATAGATGAAATAAATGAAAGGGGAATAATAATAGATAAAGATAATAAAGGGAAAAATAATAAGATAGATGAATAATAGATGAAGGATAAAAATGATGTTGAAAGGGCAATATGAAAAGAAAGGGAAAAATTTTTTGATGAAAGAAAAGATAAAAAGATGATAGATAGATAAAAAATGATAGATAAAGATGGGTAAAGAAGGGTAATGATGATAGATGAAAGAAGGAAAAGATGGATAGATAATGATAATAATGAAAAGATGAAGAATAGAAGGATAGATAGATAATAAAATTGAAGGCCTTTGATGATGAATGAATGTAGATGAAAGAATAGATGAATGATGAAAGGGGATGATAAGAAAAGGAATTAGTGGGAAAATGGGTATGATGATGAATGATGAAAAGGGATGATGATGAATGGGTGTTAAAGAGAAGTCACTTATATCGATATGATAAAGGATAAAGGGGGGATGATAAAGGGTGGGTGGGAAAGGGATATATAAAAGGGATGGATGAATGGTAGATAATAGATGATGGATAATGGATAAAAGATAAAACATGAATGATAGATAAAAAATGAATAATAGATATAGATGAGAATGAAAGAAAAAATAATAAAGATGATGATGATAAAGGTAATTTAAAGATGAAATGAATAGATGAAGGATTAATAGATAGATGAAAGAATGATGAATGGGTAAAGGGATTAAAAAGATAGATAGATAGATGGGTGATGATGAAAGAAGATAATGATGAATAAAAGATGATAGATGATGATGAAAGGATAATAATGATGATAATAATAATGATAATGATGAATAATAGATAAGAAAAATAAGAATAAAGATAGATAGATGATAGAGAAAGAAAGGGGTTTAATTAATGAATAGATTGGGGTAGATGGGAAGGAATATAATAAAAAAATAAAGGGGAAAGGGCCCAAAATAATTAATAAAAATGAAGGCCCATATATCGATAATAAGATGAAAATGGGGAAAAAGAGAATAGATGAAGAAAATAGATAGATAGATGAAAAGATAGATAGATAATAAAGAAGAATGAATGGATGGAGAATAGTGAAAGGATAATAATTGATAATGATGAAAAAGAAAGAAAAATAATGATGAAGTGATGGAAAAGAAAATAGTGATAGATGAAAGAAAAGAAATTGAAAGAATGATGAATGAAGGATAAAGAAGATGATGAATGGAATAAGGGGTGAATGAATGAAATGAAAGGAAATTAAAAATGAAAAGATAGATGATAATAAAAATAGATGAATTAAATAGATGAAAAGATGGAAGGGTGATAGAGAAAAATAATGAAAGAAAAGAATGAATAAAAGGACTATTAAAGATAATGAAGATAGATAAAAGAAGATATAGATGATAAGATAGATGAAAAGATAATGGATGGGTAAAAATAATGGAGGGTAGATGAAAAAGAAAGAAGAAAAATTTAATATGATGGGTGAAAGAAGGAATAAAGGATAATGTTTGAAATAGATGATGATAAAAGGGACTATATAATATAAAGAATAGATAAAGAAGAAAAGTAAAAAAGGATTTTATAATTAAAAAAAATAGATAGATAATGGTGAAGGGGAAAATGATTAAAAAAAGAAAATGATGAAAGGGTAGATGAATAGAAGAAGATGAAGAAAAGATAGAAATGAAAAAAATAAATGAAGGAAAAATTAAAAGATGATGAAATAATAATGATAGATAGATAATAATAGATAGAAATGAAGGCACTATTTAAAAGAAAAATGATTGATGGGTGAGGATAATAAGATGTTTGGGTAATAGATAATGGGGAAAGAGAAGGACAAAGATAAAAAAGATAGATAGATAATAGATAGATGAAGGAATTTTTTTCGAAAAAGGGAAAGAATAATAAGATGAAAGGATGATAGATGATGTGAAAAATGAAAGAAAAGATAGAAAATAATAAGAAAAATAGATGGAAAATGAGAAGAAGGATATAATGAAAGAAAATAAGATGAAGAATAATGAAAGGAAAAAGATAGATAGATAGATGAAAAGATGAATGAAAATAATAAGAAGAAGATAATAATGATAATGAATGAATGAAATAATGATAGATAGATGAATGAATAATAATAGATAGATGAAAAAAACACTATATAATCGATAATAGATAGATGATAGATAGATAGATAGATAAGATAGATAGATAGATGATGAAATGAAATGGGGAAAGGGTATAAAGGGTGATGGATAGATGGAATGAAAGGATGGGTAGATAATAGAGAAGAAATTAGATGATGAAAAGATGATGATAGATGATGATGAAAAATATAATAATGAAGGACAAAATGAAAAGATGGGGAATAAGATGAAAGATAGATGAAAGAATGAATAAAGGGCAATTAGATGGTAGATGAATAAGATAGAAGATGATAAAAAGATAGATGAATGGGGAAAAAAAGAAATTTGATGGTGATGGGTGATGAATGATGATAATGAAGAAGAAAAGAAGATAAAAAACTTATTAAAGGGAAAATGGGAAGATAGAAGAAAGAAAAGGGGAGAAAAAAAGGGGGAAGAGAAAGGGAAAAAGAAATGGGTTTGGGGGAGAATAAAGTGGGAGAGATAGGAGGGCCTATATTAAAATAGATAAAAGATAGATAGATAAAAGATGATGTAATAAGATATAAGATGAATGATAGATGAATGAAAAATGAAAGGAAAAATTTTAAAAGATGAAAATGGGCCAAAATTTAAAAAAATAGATAAAGATAGATGGATGAAAATTTTATAAAAAAAGAATAAAAATAAAATAAGATGAAATAGATAAAAAAAAATAGATGATAGATAAAGATGAAAGAAGGCCTATATAATGATGAATGAAAAGATGAAAAATAGATGAAGGATAATATAATAATAGATAGATAGATGATGGAAAAAAAGCACTATATAATATTAAAAAAAAGAAAAAGGTAGATAATGAAAAAAATTTGTATGGTTAAAATAAGGATAATAAAAAAATAGATAAAATAGATAGATAAAGAAAGGTAATAATAGATAGATAGATAGATAATGAAAAAAGAAAAATATAATTGATAATGAATGAAAAGATAATAATGATAGATGATGATAATGAAAAGATGAAAAGATAGATAGATGAAGGATAATAATAATAAAAAATGATGATGATAAGAAGGATATATAAAAAAGATGAAGAAAAATAATTATGGATAAGAGGGGTAATAAAGATAGTAGATAATAATGGTAAAATAAAAGGGTGGATGATGAAAAATAATGAAGAGATAGATGAAAAGTAGATATAGATGATAATGAAAGAAGGAAAAAGATGAAAAAAGAAGAATAATGATGAAAAGATGAATGAAGGGAAATATAATAAAGATGGAAAAGGATAATAATTTAAAAAAAAATAGATGATGAGAATGGTGAAGGCCTTTTATTAAAAAAAATAATGATGATAGATAAAGAAAAGATGAATGATAGATGAAAAGATGGTGAAAGAAAAATGAAAACACTATAAATCGATAAAGGGTGATGATGGGTAAGGAAATTAATGAAGATAGATAGAGGATAAAAATAATGGGTGAAGGAAAATAAATGATGATGAAGAATAGAAAAATAATAGATGAATAGATGGAAAATGAAGGGGTATATAAGATGGATGATGGGTGAGGAAAGAAGGACTATTATAAAATAATTGAATGAAATGAAATGGATAATTGGGGGTAAAATAAAAACAATAAAAATAGATGAATGGGAGATAGATAGATAGATAGATGAATGAATGAATGGAATGGGATGAGATGAAAATAGAAAAACCCTTTTAATGATAAGAATAAATGAATGAAAGGTAATAATGGGTGAATTGAATAATAATAATGAATGGAAAATAATATAATAGATGAAGATAATAATAAAAAATAGATAGATAGATAGATAGATAAATGAAAGATAGATGATAGATAGATAGATAAGAAAAGATGAAGATTTAAAAAGATGAAGGGATTAAAAGATGAAGAATGTAATAGGGGTAAAGAAAGAATGATGATGATGATAGATGGGAATGGGGGATAAAATATAATGGAAAGAAAGTGATGATGAAAAGAGGAATGATAAGATGATGATGATGGGGGTTGATAGATGATGAAAGAATTTAAAAGGGTAGAAAGGGATATAATGATGATGATGATGGGGGGATGAAAGGGATATAAAGATTGAGGTTAATTGGAAATGAATGAAAAGATGAAGAATAAAGGAAAGGAAATAAAGATAATAAGATAGATTAAAAATAGATAAGATAAAGAAAAGATAATGGATAAAGGGGGGATAATTAGTAGATGGAAAAAGATAGAATAATAGTGTGATGATGAATTGATAGGGTAGATGAAAGAAAGGATATATGTGTGAGAAAGATAATGAGAATGAATGGAAGAATGATGATGATAGATGATGAATAGATGAAAGGTAAGATAATGAAGGACATTTAAAAGATAAAAGAAAAGGATAGATGGATGGAAAGAGGAGGCTATATAAAGGGTGAATGGATGGGGTGGGTGGATGATGAAAATGGATGGATGAATAGATGGATGGATGAAGGGGATATATTAAAATAGATAATGATGAAAAAATGAAGGAATATAAAGATAGATGAAAAAGGATAATAGTAAGATAATGAATGTGATGATGGATGGATGGATAAGGATAATAATCTAGGATAGATAATGAAAAATGGGTAAAATAAAAAGATAGATAGATAGATGAAAGATAAAGATGTGAAGGATAAAAAAGGAATAGATGAGGATAAAAGATAAGATAAAAGATGATAAGAAAAGATGATGATGATAGTGAAGATAAACCTAATAATATAATGATAGAAGATGATGAGAATAAAGATGAAAATAGATAATGAATAGAAAAGATGAATATGGGAAAATAGAAGATAATAGATGATAGAAGATATGATGGATAGATAATGATAAGGGTGATGATAATGATGGAAGAAGGTAATAATTTTTAGATGGGTGATGATATAGATAATGATGAAGGGATAAAGATAAATGATAAGGATAGCAATAAAGAAGGATATGAAAAAAGGAAATTGATGAATGATAGATAGATGAAATGAATAGATGATGAAGATGAAAGAATGGGTGAAAAGGGTATATATGATGGATAATGAAAAATAATAATAAAGAAAAGGGTAATAAAAGAAGATAATAATAAAAAAAATGATAATGATAATAGATAGATAGATAGATGAAAAGATAATAATGAAAAATAGATAGTGTAGTGAAAAAAATGAAAATGAAAAGTGAAAAACCTAAAATTAAATGGAAAAAATTTAATAATAATAAAATAATGTGAATGGATTAATGTAATAGTGAATGATGTGGTTTAAAATTTTGTAGAAGTAGTGATGTAAAAAGAGAAGGGAGTGATGGGAAATATAATTAAAAATGTGTGAAAAGATAAATTTTAAAAGATGAATTAGATGAAAAAATAAGGGGTAAAGGGTTGGAGAAAATAAAAATAAAAGATGATGGGTAAAAGGGGGAAGGAAAAAAATAAATGATGGGGATGGGTGGGTGGGTGGGTGGGTGGGTAATGGAGGATTATAAAAAGATGGAAGAAATGGATAAAAAAAAATGATGGGTGGGTGATGGATGGGGTAAGGAAAATAGATGATGGGTGGAGAATGAAAGAATGAATGGATGGGGTAGATGAAAGGGTTAGATGATATGGGAAAAAGGGACTATTAATCGATGATGGATGAAAGAGATGAATGAATGGAAATGGATAAATGGATAGATAGATGGATGAATGAAGGCACTATATAATTGATGAGATGGATGATGAAAAGAAGATAGGGTAGATAGATGGGTAGATGAAGGATAGTAATGATGAAGGCATATGAAATTTTAAAGAAAGATGAATAGATGAAGATGAAGGAATAATGATGAAGAGTAAGGGTAGATGATGGATAGATGAATGAAAAGATAGATAGATGAATGAAAAGAATGGATGAAAAGAGACTATATAATATGGATAGGGATGAATGGATGGGTAGATGATGGATGGGTAGATGAATGATGGGTGAAGGCCTATTAATAAAAGATGAATGAAATGATAGATGGATAGATGAATGGAAGATAGATAATGAATGAGGGAAGGCACTTATTCGATGATAGATAGATGGGTAGATGGAAAGATGAAAAGATGGGTAGAGAATAAGATAGATAGATAGGGTAATGAGAAGACTATATAATTAAAGTAAGGATAGATGAATAGATAAAAAAATGAATGAATAGATAGATAATAGATAATGGGTAGATAGATGAAAGAATAGATTGAAGAAAGGGTAGATGAAGAATGAATTAGATGAAAAGATAGATGAAGAAAAATGGAAGATAGATGAAGAGAAGGCTATATAATTGATGAAATAGATAGAAAGGATAAGGTTGATAATAGATAGAAGATAGATAAGATAGATAGATGAATGGGAAAAGAAGGATATATAGAATGATAGAAAAAATAGATGAAGAAAGGCATATTAATTAGATGAGATGAGATGAAGAATGAAAGATAGATGGTAGATGAAGAATGAAAGATAGATGAATGGGTAGATGAAAGGCACTATATAATCGATAGATAGATGATAGATAGATAGATGAATAAAAGTAGATAGATAGATAATGAAATGAAGAAAATATAATGTGTGGATAGATGAATGGAATAATAATGATGAAAGAAGGAAAAAAATGAAAAATGATAGATGAAAGGAATGATTAGATGAAATGAAAGGAGATATGAAATTGTAATAGATATGAAGAAGATTATAATGTAGATAGATTGGGAGATGATGGAATGGAATGAAATGGATAGATGGGTAATGAATGGAGAAAGGAAGCTATAATTAAAATAAGATAGAAAAGATAAAAATAAGAATAGATGAAAGGAGATAGAAGATAATAGTAATGATGAAAGAAGATATAGAAAGGTGAAAATTGAAGAGAATGGATAATGGAAAAGATAGATGAAGATAATAATGAAATAATGAATAGATAGAAATAGAGAAGGCACTATATAATTAAAAGTGAGAGATAGATAATGGATGATAGATGGATAGATGAATAGATAGATAGATGATAGATGATAGATAGATGAAGGCACTATATAATCGATGATGAATAGATAGATGAATGAAGGAACTATATGATGATGATGGAATAGATGATGATGATGATAGATAGATGAATGAGTAGATAGATGAATGATGGATATGAAAGGCACTATTCTGATAGATGGATGGATAGATGGATAGAGGGATAGAGATAGATAGATGAATGGATGATGAAGGGATATAAAGGCACTATATAATGGATAGATAGATAGATAGATGATAGATAGATGAAAGGCAGTATAATAGATAGATAGATGATGAATAGATAGATAGATAGATAGATAGATAGATAGATGATGAAGGCACTATATAATTAAAGTAGAGATAGATAGATAGATAGATAGATAGATATGAGATAGATAGATAGATAGATGAATGAAAGGCACTATATAATTGATAGATAGATAGATAGATAGATAGATAGATAGATAGATAGATAGATAGATAGATAGATGAAAAGCAACTATTTAATCGATAAATAGATAGATAGATAGATAGATGAAAGGCACTATATAGATCGATAGATAGATAGATAGATAGATAGATAGATAGATAGATAGATAGATAGATAGATAGATAGATGAAAGGAACTATATAATCAATACATAGATAGATAGATAGATAGATAGATAGATAGATAGATAGATAGATAGATAGATAGATAGATAGAGGGTGTGAGCTGGAGGGCTGATCGCACTTTTAAAATGAGAGACAGGCGACTCTGGGAAAAGCCACAAACCCTGAAACACTGACTACACATTGCTCCTTATCCTTGCACTATAACGCAATACAAGCCTGTAGCAGGTACTCACCCACGACTTATAAGCCCTTGCGCAGCCTGTCAGTTTTGGAATTGATTGTTTGCTTTTATCTCTCTCTCTGCTCCTAGCGGAACTGTTATATCTGACTTGTCATGGAGCACGTTTAAGCTCATGTGTTTGTGTGTCTGAATAAAATCCTTCTTTTTTCTGACCTTCTAGTGTCTCTGTGCAAATCTGTGACCCAAGCGTGACAATAGATAGATAGATAGATAGATAGATAGATAGATGAAAGGCACCTATATAATCGATAGATAGATAGATAGATGAATGAAAGGAACTATATGATCGTTAGATAGATAGATAGGATAGATAGATAGATAGATAGATAGATAGATAGATAGATAGATAGATGAATAGATAGATAGATAGATATGAAAGGCACTATTCGAAAGATAGATAGATAGATAGATAGATAGATAGATAGATAGATAGATAGATAGATAGATAGATAGATAGATAGATAGATAGATAGATAGATAGAAGGCACTATATAATTAAAATACACATAGATAGATAGATAGATAGATAGATAGATAGATGAATAGATAGATAGATAGATGATGAATGAAAGGCACTATATAATTGAGATAGATAGATAGATAGATAGATAGATAGATAGATAGATAGATAGATAGATAGATAGATGAAGAGGCACTATATAATCGATAGATAGATAGATAGATAGATAGATAGATAGATAGATAGATATAGATGAATGAAAGGCACTATATAATTGATTAGATAGATAGATAGATAATATTTTTCATATTATTTGCTTATTATCCTGAGAATATCTGTATTTATTCAACCTGAGAGGGACTGCTACAGTATATGTAAGCACATATAAACATGGCCAACAAGAAGAGGGGTCCGAAAGAATCGAAGACTAAAGCTACATCCAAGCTACGATCAGCAAGCCCTAGCTCGAGATACATCTCTCAGAGACAGACCTGGATCAGATGGGCGAAAGTACAGACTCCTCGGGACCACGGTCCACTACATCGTCGCCGGCTGAGAGCGAAAAGGGGAGCGAGGGTGCAATCGTGAGTGCAGATCTGGATAGCTCGCCGATCGGAGAAGATCACCTGAAGCTGGAAAGGGCCTTGAAGTCCGCGGCTTCAATTACGCAACTACGCAAGCTGGGAGCAGCAGGGACACCGGCTTCAGCAGAGTCTGCTTCATCTTTGGTACAAAAAGCACAATTGAACTATCTGAACTGAAGGTGCTGCTCTGAGCTCATGCAAGATATAAAGAAAAGCGAGAAGGCTAATGAGAAAGCAACGGCAAAGGCACATGAGAGACTGAAACAGGATTTGAAACAGGAGATGGAAAGGCTGCGTCAAGAGGTGCAACTTGAGCTTCGACAGGTGCTGGGTAAAATTGAAGAGCGATTCAGGAAAACTCGGTTCAACTGAGCACGCTTACTGATCAATTGGAGGATCTCAAGGAGACATTCACGCGATCGGATTGAAATGGCGAAAA
Organism: Polypterus senegalus; assembly: GCF_016835505.1. Classification (NCBI taxonomy): domain Eukaryota; kingdom Metazoa; phylum Chordata; class Cladistia; order Polypteriformes; family Polypteridae; genus Polypterus; species Polypterus senegalus. The sequence continues at coordinate 14,400 of NW_024379821.1, forward strand.
GGCAGCTGCCAGTGCCGAGGAAAAGCAGTAATGTCAGCTCGAATGCAAAAACTTGGAGACAGACTGGCTACTTTAGAAGATGGCAGTAGAAGGTATAATGTCAGAATTGAAGGTCTGCCTGAGAATCGAGAAAGTTCAAACCCTGTGAAATTCGCAGCTGAACTTTTTTCAAAATAATCGGGGAGGACTTTAAAGCAGAATCTGAGATAGCTGCGGCTTACGCGTCACGATCAAACACCGTAGACCCGACCAAGATCTTTTATAGTTCGTTTGAACGATTATCATTTAAGCTAGAGGTGATGGCACTCCTCAGAAACAAGGAAGATATTATATATGAAAATAACCACATTCGTGTCTTCCTGACTTCTCTCCAGCAACAGCTACTAAACGCAGCCTTCTATAACATTAAACAGCGTTACGGCAAGCCAGCGTCAAATACAGCCTCTTGTATCCGGCAAAACTGAAAGTGGAATGGCAGGTCAATTCTATGTCTTCGCTAGCAAGGAAGAAGCAGAAAAGAATTAAGAAAGCTGATCCCGGACTATTCTGATACATAATAGTGAGTCATGGCGTTAATGATAATAGCAAGATTAATAATCTACTGTCTGATCTATTTGTTTTAAAATACAGGTTTTTATCAGCATATATTCTCATTATTACTTTAGTATTACTAGGGCTATCTGTTTATGTTTTATTGTGCTTAATTACTTTTTCTTTTTTCTTTTCTAATTATTTTATCTTACCCTAAACGAGACTGTTCAATATCATACCCTTGGTTTATTGTTATTGCTATTACTGCATTAAGACTTGTTATGCTTATTCTGGACACATTTTAACACCATCACCTGGTTTATTATCTGGGTGTATCATCTTAATGCACTAAAATTGCTGAAGACTATATATATATTTTAAGTGCAAAACTCTTTTTTTTAAAGACTATATTGATAATAGATATCTCTATCTTTTAACCCTAAAGCGCCGCTGCATTGGGGGCTTGTTTTGCTTTGGTCAGAGGACTGGGACTGCATGAAGTGGGTTTTAGCCTCACTTGGGGAGGCAAAAAGGGAGGGTGGGGGGTTAAGGGGGGGAGAGAAAGAGAGCAGGCTTGATCTATACCTAATCTATCATCTCAATCTTTATAATTATAACTATCAACGTAATAATAAGCTGCATGGCAACAACTCTTGGGGAAATAGGAAATTAAGACCAAAGCTGTCTCACTTCCAGTTAAGACTATAAAATGACATCAAAAACTCAGAATCAGTGTCTCCATGATGGGACAGTTAACTTCGTAAGCTGGAATGTTAAAGGCCTGAATCAAATTAAAGAGAAAGAAAGTACTTCTCACCTAACAGGTCTAAATGCTAAAATAGTATTTTTACAGGAAACCCACTTACTAAGCAAGGATCAGTTCCGGCTGCAAAAAGACTGGACTGGCCAAATGTTCCATTCTAGTTTTACAAAGAAAACTAGAGGTGGGAATTCTCATACATAGAACAGTACCATTTGTAGCATCAGATGTAGTATTGGATCCTGAAGGGAGATATGTAATGGTCATGGGAGACTTATCTAACTGTAAAATGATTTTGATAAATGTTTATGCACCTAATGTTGATGATAAGGAATTTATACAAAATTTATTTGCATCCATTCCCAATCTGAACACTCATAAAGTTATAATGGCTGGGGACTTTAATTGTGTTCTAAATCCACTTTTAGATAGGACTTCCTCCACAGGGAACGGCATCTAACACTGCAAAGATAATTACAAAGTTTATAACTGATCACAACTTATCAGATCCCTGGAGGTTTTTAAACCCAAATTCAAGAACATATTCTTTCTACTCACCAGTACATCATTGCTACTCAAGGACTGATTACTTCTTTATAGACAATAACTTCTTGCCTAAGATTAAATCTTGCAAATACGATGCTATTGTTATTTCTGACCATGCACCTATGATCTTGGAGCTAAAATTACTAAGCCCCATACACTCACCCCAGATGGCGCCTCAACCCGCTTCTATTAGCTGACGAGAATTGTACTGAATTTATATCCAAACAAATCAAATTCTTTCTAGAGACAAATACATCCCCTGAGATCTCTGCAGGAATACTCTGGGAAACTCTTAAGGCCTTCTTAAGAGGACAGATTATCTCATATCTTTCCCACAGAAATAAAAAAGCCAAGAAAGTAGCAGAGATAAAAAGCGAAATTACTAAAATAGATGAAGAACATGCCAGACTACCAAGAGACTCTACATAGGAGAGGCAGGCTCTACATTCAGAATTAAACCTCTTGACAACTAAAGAAACTGAACAACTAATTTACAAATCCAGACATCATTACTATGAACATGGAGAGAAAGCTAATAAGCTTTTAGCTCAACAAATTCACAAGCAAGAAGTGCAACGCAATCTCGTAATTACTAACACGATGGAGATAAAATCATGAACACAAAAATATAATGCACACTTTCAGAGACTACTATAAATCCCTATATACTACGAGTTTAAAGAAGACAATACACAATCTAATGCATTTCTGGATACATTACAGATACCACAAATAGACGCTTTTAGTGTGGAGGAACTTGATAAACCTCTGGCATTATCAGAATTACTAGATGCTATAAAGTCACTCCAAGGTGGAAAAGCAGCAGGCCCTGATGGCTACCCTGCAGAGTTTTACAAGAAATTCTCCGCTCAGCTAGCTCCCTCCTATTAGCAACATTTACAGAAGCCAGAGATAACCAATCTCTTCCACAAACCTTTCGCCAAGCACTAATCACTGTCTTTCCAAAACAAAATAAGGACTTATTACAATGTGCATCATACAGACCAATTTCACTTCTGAATAATGACGTTAAAATACTCTCTAAAATCATAGCTAGAAGGATGGAGAAAGTACTCCCTCGTAATATCACAAGACCAAACTGGATTTATTAGGGGCCGACACTTATCTTCAAATCTTCGACGCCTGTTTAATGTAATATACTCACCAACTAAATCAAACACCCCAGAAATATTATTATCATTGGATGCAGAAAAATTCGACATGATTGAATGGAAATACCTTTTACTACATTGAGAAGTTTGGGTTTGGCCCGAACATTTGTGCATGGATTAAATTACTGTATACTAACCCAGAAGCTTCAGTTTGCATCAATAACATTTGCTCAGACTACTTTAAACTAGAGCGTGGCACTAGACAAGGATGTCCCTTGTCACCACTGCTGTTTCGATTGCCATTGAACCACTGGCAATACATTGTCGAAATACTGATCAGATAAAGGGGATTAGCAGAGAAGGACTGGAACAGAAAATCTCATTATATGCAGATGATATGGTACTGTATATATCGGATCCAGAAAATTCTGTGCCTGCAGTCTTAGCAGCACTCACAGAATTTCAAAAGATCTCTGGTCTCAGAATTAATCTGAATAAAAGTGTACTCTTTCCAGTGAATTCTCAAGCATATAATATTAGATTAGACACCCTACCTTTTATCATTGCAGAACAGTTTAAATACCTCGGGGTAAACATCACAAGTAAACATAAAGCTCTTTATCAACAAAATTTGCCGTCTGCATGGAAAAAATTAAACAAGACTTGCATAGATGGTCAACCCTTCATCTCACACTAGCTGGAAGAATTAACACTGTTAAGATGAATATTCTTCCTAAGCTCCTTTTTTTATTTCAAAACATCCCAATATACATTAATAAATCATTCTTTAAGCAATTAGATTCAACAATAACCTCATTTATTTGGAATTCAAAACATCCACGCATCAAAAGCGACCCTACAAAGACAAAAGGCAGAAGGTGGCATGGCTCTACCTAACTTCCAGTTTTATTACTGGGCAGCAAATATACAGGTGATAAGAACCTGGACACAAATAGAAGAACATACACAGGCATGGACCGCAATAGAAGTAAAATCCTGCAGTACTTCTTTGTATTCCTTGCTCTGTGCTCCAATAAACACACGTTATCGGCAATACACTAATAACCCAATTGTGCTCCACTCACTTAGAATCTGGAACCAATGTAGAAAGCATTTTAAGACGGAGAAGCTTCTATCTGTGGCACCCTGCAAGAGAACCACCTCTTTCAACCTTCACAAACATATGCAGTTTTAATATCTGGAAAAATTTGGAATTAACTTGCTTAGAGATCTTTATATAGACAATCTTTGCATCCTATGAACAATTACATTCCAAATTTAACATTCCAGCTACACATTTCTTTCACTATCTTCAAATCAGGAACTTTGTTAAACAGAACCTTCCAGATTTTCCTCATCTTGCACCCTCATCCATGCTGGAAAAATATTGCTCAATTTCAAGGAGTTAGACTCCATCTCTACAATATATAAAATCATTTTACAATCCCTTCCTTTCAAAGATCCAAGAGGACACTGGGAAAAAGATCTCTCAATTAAAATATCAGAAAAGGAGTGGAAAGTAGCAATGCAGAGAATTCACTCAAGCTCCATATGCAAAGCATACAATTATACAACTCAAAATTATATATCGAGCACATCTGTCTCGACTAAAACTCTCAAAATGTTTCCAGGGCATGATCCAACCCTGCGAACGTTGCAACCAAGTCCCAGCCTCACTGGGTCACATGTTCTGGGCCTGCACCAAATTAACATTATTCTGGACAAAATTTTTAATTACCTTCAGACAGCCTTGGACTCACAATCCCTCCTAACCCATTAACAGCTGTGTTTGGGGTTCTTCCAGAGGGCTTAAAGTGGAGAAAGACAAACAAATTGTGATTGCATTCACTACACTGTTGGCACGCAGACTTATTCTGATAAACTGGAAGAACCCAAACTCTCCTCTTTAAGTCAGTGGGAAACCGATGTGTTATATTATTTGAAATTGGAAAAATCAAATACTCAGTTAGAGGATCTGTACAGACTTTTATCAAAACATGGCAGGATCTAATCAGTAATATTTTAAAATAAGTTTATAAAGCACAGAGAATTTGTTAATTTAGGTATGTTTACAAGCCTTAAATTTACACGTTTGGCTTGCTCTCTCTCTCAGGGTGGGGATCGATCTGTTCTTAACATCAATTTTTTTTTGTAAAACTTGATTGCTTTGTATGATTGTAATAAAATTAATAAAAAAAAAATAAAAAAAACAAATGCACTATATAATTGATAGATAGATAGATAGATAGATTCTTATCTTTGTTGTCCTTCCTGTCTGTCACCTCAGTCAGCTCCACTTGTCACTGTCACTCTGGTCTCCATATGATGTCATGTGATCAGCCAGCCCATCAATAACACATTCACACCCCACCCTCCCCTCTTTACTCACCTCAGTATCTTTAATTTACAGGTTGTCACTCCTGAGCCCCTCACTCAGCTGAGCAGCCCTGATCTCCCAGGTTGTTGTTGTGGTTCAGTTCAGTCAGCCGTGAGTTTGGAGACGAGAGGACCGAGGAGAGAGCTGAGCAGCAGGCGAAGGTGAGACCACAAGACTCCAACCTGTGGAAGAAGAAGAGGACGAGTGAGGACAGACAGACAGACAGAAGGAGACACACAGCACAGGAGCTCCAATGCCAGCTGAGCCGTCTTCACTGAAAATGCACTTTGACCCTGGGACCACCGCTGTCCTTATAAGGTAAGGCGCTATATACCTGACAGGCTCTTCTGCCTTCCTGCCACACTGACTGGTGACAAGTCACTCAAAGTGACATGTGGACAGGAATGTGAAGGACATGGAGCTGACAGTGTCCTGCACTCGAGGGTCCAGACACAGACTTGTCAAAGCAGATGACGGTGGAGGGACCACCTTGGATTTTGTACCTAACTGAGGACTCACACATGGAGGGCTTTGACTGATTTGCAGGACCCCATCCACAGATTCCTATCAGACATGCCGGTCACTGCTGGACATGGGAGAACCACGACACTCGAGTGTCTGTCATGGTGAGCTCTCCTGATGTCAGACCATTTTAGACAATTAGGACCCTCTGTCTGTCTATGGTGACAAAGACTGGACTGACTGTGTGATCAGTGACATATAGGACAGGGTGCAGACAGGACTGGCATGTGACACTTCCTGACACTCAATGCGTCACATGCTGACCGGTGCCACTGACCAGCTGACCTCAGACCACTAAAGAGCCTCACTGCTGGTGCCCTCAGTTTTCTTATTTCTCTCCTAGTTTGTATAAGCCAGGTGGGCTGAGGCTCTGAATGGACACTCAGCATCCCAAAGTCCAGTCCTAGGGAGCAGGAGGTGGTCTGGAGTGGACTGTAGGTGACCCCCATTACTGCTGACCACTGCTGTCCACTCTGAGCTCTCCTCTGACCTGAGCTGCCCATTTCAGAGCAAAATGGCAGAGTGACCTGCTAGCATAAGCCCACCTGCTGGTAGGAGTTAGAAATGACACAAGTGACATCTCAGTGACATCAAACCACACGGAGAATTAAAGAATAAAAAAGAGACAAGAAGAACAGCAGCTGGGCCACGAGAAAGAAAAGAATCAGAAGATCACAAGAAGAACACGTCAGGGGCTCCAGAAAGAGCAAGAATCATCAGAATTCAGCAGTCAGGACCACCAGGATTAACTCACCTGTGAAGATCAGGAAACAAATCAAAGAACAACAACACATCCCATAATAAACAGATAGAAAATGAAAGAAGGTGAAAAGAAAACCAAACAATAGATCTCTTCATAGCTCAGTCCTAAATCACAAGCAAATCCTTTTAGTTCTGAAGACACAAGTGAAGCCCATGGCAGTCTGTTTGAGGATAGATAGATAGATAGATAGATAGATAGATAGATAGATAGATAGATAGATGAAGGCACTATATAATAGATAGATAGATAGATAGATAGATAGATAGATAGATAGATAGATAGATAGATAGATGAAGCACTATATAATGATAGATAGATAGATAGATAGATAGATAGATAGATAGATAGATAGATGGGCACTATATAATAGATAGATAGATAGATAGATAGATGAAAGGCACTATATAATAGATAGATAGATAGATAGATAGATAGATAGATAGATAGATAGATAGATAGATAGATAGATGAAAGGCACTATAATTAAAAGATAGATAGATAGATAGATAGATAGATAGATAGATAGATAGATAGATAGATATATAGATAGATAGATAGATAGATAGATAGATAGATAGATAGATAGATGAAAGGTACTATATAATCGATAGATAGATAGACAGATAGAAAGGCAGATATATAGATAGATAGATAGATAGATAGATAGATGAAAGGCACATATAATTAAAATACAAGTAGATAGATAGATAGATAGATAGATAGATAGATAGATAGATAGATAGATAGATAGATGATAGATAGGATGGATGAAGGCACCATATAATTAAAATACACATAGATAGATAGATAGATAGATAGAATAGATAGATAGATAGATAGATAGATAGATGAGATAGATGAGATAGATAGATAGATAGATAGATGAAGAAGCTTTATATAATAGATAGATAGATAGAGATAGATAGATATAGATAGATTGATGAAAGGCACTATATAATAGATAGATATTTTTTTTTTTTTTTTTTAAAAACAAACTTTATTGACAAAAACATCAAATATACAACTTACACATTATTATAAATATATTTACATGTTCATTTTTTTTTTTTTGAAAAACACAAATAACCAAACAAACCCCTAAAAACAAACCGCAGTTCCTCATTATCACAGTCACACAGCACACTATTCACACACATATTGTTAAACTTGTCCATATTCTTTGATGGATTTTAAAATTAAAATCATAAATGATAATACAGTATTTAAAAACACAATCAGATCTTTAAACCATTCCTTCAATTTTGTGCTTTGTTCCAAATAGCTAATTTACTTTGCCTATAATAAAGTTTGCCAAATTCACATTATCTGTGTTTCTTTAGTTTTTTTAAAACCAAACAGAAAGCCCACCCTAGTGATATTTCAATCCCCAACAAGCCTCTCTATTAAATTAAACAAGCTCCAGCCTTGGACAAAAATAAAGCAGTGAAACACGGCCTCTTCACAGAAAAACAACTGTCAGACACCAGGTATAATAATTGTCAGAAGAGTTCACAGCTAGATCATTAAGACCCTCCACTGTAATCCTCACCACTACTGGTCAATGGTGGCTGTAAAAGAGACTCAGGCTGGTTTAAATTCTTGCATCATCTTTCTCCTCATGGAGTGTCTTTATCATCTAAGTCTCGATGTTAACTTACCAAGCCAGTACAATTGTTTCCGTGTAGCTGTTGGCAAAGCAGGTCCATCACCTCCCACCAAAGAAATTTGCTCTGCCGTGTCCAGTCACCCCCAGGAATCAAAGTGTAGGAAAATCTAGGATCCATCAGGTGATGAGTCCGTCATTAAACATGTCTCAGGAGTGCTGAGCTCCAGCTGACAGTGAAGCCTTCACTTGTGTAAAAGGTCGCACCACTCTCATGACCCTCAATTTGGTGTAAATTTCATTTGTGTTTTTTTAACAAAACTACAGTCAATACATGTTTTTAGTTTTACACCTCCATTTTAAGATGATTAATGAAAAGTTTGAAGAAAAAGCAGACTACTGTACTTACATATTAACAATGGCTCTTCCAAAACCCAGAACAATGACAGAGCTGTCTCACGCTAATTGTCACCATCGCAGGCTTTAAAAGACTCTTATAAAAGTCGGTATGATCAGACTATCAAATTTATTCACCTGGCAGCAGCAGAGTTTTCAAATTTCAGGTTTTCAATGTTATCTAAAAAACGTTGTGCAAAATCCATCCTACAGTTATCTCAGAAGGATACAACAATTTCTGTAAAGTCGGCAGGAATGCAGCAACTCCCCGAACACATCTATAATGCCTTGCACCTTCATCAGTGGCTGAAACAGACACTTCTCTAAGTCAATCAGGCCATCCCAAAAAGTTGATTAAAACTTCTGAATATTTTAACAGTTTAGCAGGACTCAAACAATCATTTATGCTGCACATCCAAGGCTATGAGGTTGTTAATAGGCATCCTGCCCTTACTGTCAGGATAACTGGTAGAATCCAGCTTCCACCCGACAAGCCGTCCTTCACCTTCTGCAGTACTCCATCCCAGTTTTATATAAGTGTTCATCCCAAAAACCCTAAATATAACAATCCTTCAGAGGACCACTGCAGGTCATCCAAAGTTGTGGTTTTAAACCAGTCCAGTTGCCCAGAAGATAGCATGCTCTTTCCCAGTTTATTTTGCTGATGGAAACAATTTCAAAGATCTCTGGCATTACAGGCAAATCAACGTCTCTCCTGATTTTAATAATGATCGATGATGTATCAGCGATGCAAACCAACAGGCTCCAGATGCACATGAATTGATAGACTGTCAGCACTCCTCTCAGTTTAATAAAAGGTTCCAAGCCAACCGTGAGCATTCCAGACAAAGGGTTCACCTGCCTGACTCCTCTTCTGACATCAAAGGTTCGTCATAAACCACCATTGATTAACACACCAGAGGAAATGTCACTATACAATAGTGAATATATTTAACAAAACGGTCCCAAACCCAAAAGCACTGCATGACTTCCATTACAAAATGAATAAGTCTGAGCCCTGTCAAGGCCTTCTCTGATCTAAAGAATAAGACCAATTGAAAGTTGAAACAGTTTAGATACTGCAAAAATATCTCGAATTAAGAAAATATTATCTAAAAATCATTCTTTATAGGACACAATGCTCTGATCAGGATGCACACCTGAGCTAAAACAGTTCCAATCTGTTAGCTAGGCCTTGACAGGATTTTGTAATCAGCACAAAGGAGGACAGCTGCCAGTTTTGAGATTTTGTAGGTCACCTTTTTAGCAGTAGTGTTATTATCGCCCTGCGTGCAACTCTGAGGTAACACAGCCATTTTAATACTGTAGCGAATACCTCCACACATCAGGATCCAATGATATCCAGAATCTTTATAAAATTCCACTGGAATGAAATCAATGCCTGGGACTTTTCCATTATTCAATTCTTCCAGTGCAGCAGTGAGCTCTCCTCAAGCACAACTCCTTCTCCAGCTCTTGGATCTGCATCACGAAGGTGTGGTAAATCCTTCAAGAAGGTCTGCTGTTCCTCAGCCTCACCTTCCTCTGTTGCAAAAGAGTCTCATAAACCTCCGGACCGCCCCTTATCTCACCCGGGTCCTGAGTCTCCCTCACCAGTTATCCTGTCTTATCAATGTAAGACCTTATGTTGAGAGTTCTTTTACTCCAAGACCAAAAAAAATACTGGGTTGGCATCCATGTCGTTATCTGTTGGAATCGACCTTCACAGAGCCCCCGAGCCCTTGTTTCCAATAAGTGGCAAGGCCCTCTTTTTAACCCCAAGAGTTTCCAACAATTGGACATCTGGACCCTGCATGTCGGACTGTAGTGACTTAGTGACATTTCTGGTGTATTCTGACACTAATAACAGATGTGGGTCTTCCCAACCTCCACCACTGTTGTAAACTGGTGAACTCCTTCTTCATGAGTCTTTAAAACTTTGGTCTTGAAGGAGGAGCGTATTAAAATGCCAGTAGGCACTACGGGGCTTATAATCAGTTAGGATCACAGAACAAGACACCAAACTGTGATCTGAGAACCCTGCAGGGGTAATGTGACCGTTTTTAAATAAACCAATATGGTGCTTGAAACAGTAAAGACGATCAAGCCTCGCCATTGAAATAATCCCCCCATTCATCCTCCCCCATGTATATTGTCTGGTCCCCATTTTTATTATCACCACACATCTTCCAGTCCCATCTAGCTCACAACTCTCTCTAATTCCGGGCTGAGCTGATGGCTCCAGCCCGTTATTTCTATCTTTTGTGTATCAAGGGTGCAGTTAAAATCCCCACCGAGAGCGAGGACTTCATTTGTACAACATTGTGTCAGCACACCTCCAACTTCTTAAAAAAGCGATTTCTCATTCCATCGTTCGGGCGTATACATTAATAAAAGTAAAGAACTGCCTTGAAGTTTGACGCACTTTGAGCAGCCTCCCTCACTATTTCTTCAACATCACAAGAACTACGTGAACATTCTTAGAAAACAGAATGGCTACTCCAGCACTAATATTTGTACCGTTATTGCAATAAATGTCTCCTTTCAATCCTACTCCACTCCCATTGATTTGCGCTGTCTATATGGGTTTCCTGTACAAAGGTAACTTTTAAGTCTTTTTGCTTTATGAATTCAAACAAAGCTAGCCTCTTATTATTACTTCTTCCACCATTAATATTTAAGCTTCCTACATTAAAGCAAGCATATGTTAAATGAAAATATAAAAATAGTCAAAATAAACCACAGATCCCAGAATATACAGGATCTTGGAAATGGTGCCGTTGCCTCTCCATTACCTTATTTAGTTTGAACTGTTTCTTCAGTCTGCTTGACAGATTCTTTAATCTGAGAAGCTCTTTATCAGAGAACAAGACAGAAGAGATTTTTCTTTCTTAGGCTTTGTATTGAAGAGATAAAAAGTTGCACATCAGGAAAGTAATCGGTCACATCTACACCCCTTCTGCCCTCAGTTTCCGTCACAAATGTTCTGATACTTGAGCACTGTACCCCTCTACCTTTACATTCTCTGTAGGTCAGACACAGTTGAACTATCCGACATTTCCCCTCCGCCTCCTCGCTCTCCCTCACTCAGCCCAGCGCTTTTCACTTTCTGCCTCAGCTAGGGCGCTACCTGCCCCTCGTAACCGGTGGGGCTGCAGCGACCCGCCTTCCTCAGCAGCTGGCCGTACATTACCGCGTTTTCGCGTTCCTTCCTCCTCCAGCTTGTCTTTTTTGAGAGCGTTAAACCCATCGTATGGCTCAGTGCGTATCATCGCTTCCTCCATTTCAATCTCCCCACACACTTCCCTGTGCTAGCTAGAATCTTCTGCTGCATTTTCATTCCGATGTCCCCATCGATGCTGGTCTGTGCATTTCCATCAAGCAACTCATCTCCCTTATTTAAAGGTTCAAACATTTACACTCTCCTCGGCCGCGCTTCCTCTGGTGTCTTTGTTTTCATTACCATTAAGCAGTAAAGGCTGATCTTGTAAATGTCATTAGTGGCATGCAGGTTATCACAACAACGGCTTGTTCATTTCACTGGACAATTTTAACTAAATGCCCTCACTCACACCCAAAACATTTCATTTCATCGAACTCAGAAAATCATGAATCGAAACCATCAATCTTAAACCTCATAGCAACATTTAAACTTTCATCCATTTTGTTGACCATGTAAACTTGTCTCCTAAAAGACATTACATGTTTTAACTCGACTTGCCCCAAGGAATATAGCGGATTTTGAAACAACGACCGTGGCGTACTAATTCTTTCTATAGTCTCATTCCTCAAAAATGGGACATTCGATACGTTACTTTACGCATGGCCGCCACGGAGACACTCTCACGAATGAGCCATCGATCACTACACCCTTCTCTACAATTATCTGCACCAGATCGAAGACTCAGAAATAATAATGATTCGCGTTCATCTGTGAGGCGGACTTATTCTCGCAACCGATCACTTTCTACGCCAAACACGCATCTCAAGAAAACATCACACGAGTTTTATCCATGGCGGCATCAATGTTCTAAATTCGCAGCCATTATGGCTGCTGTGCCAGATGCCACTTCACACAAAGAAGAAACGGAAAAACTTTCAAACAATTCCACCAAGAAATGAAAATGGGAAAGGGGAAAAAGTTAAACAAAACACTTCACTCACCAGACTCAGAGCCACCACCAGCACTCGCCCAGATCAACCACCCAACATGCACTGCGACAGTGAAACAGGAAGGAAGTAGATAGATAGATAGGAAAGACATATATAATAGATAGATAGATAGATAGATAGATAGATAGATAGATAGATAGATAGATAGATAGATAGATAGATGAAAGGCACTATATAATCGATAGATAGATAGATAGATAAGATAGATAGATAGATAGATAGATAGATGAAGATAGATGAAGGCACTAATAATCGATAGATAGGATAGATAGAAGATGATAGATAGATAGATAGATAGATAGATAGATGAAAGGCAGTATATGATAGATAGATAGATGGAAGATGAAGATAGAAGTTTTAGTTTTAAAATAATCTTTATTGTGAATAGACATCACATAATATAATAGTAATGCAAAACAAATGTCAGAATAAACAAAAGAGCCATATCAGACCACCATTACTCCCCTTTACACCCTCCTACTCCGCACATTAAGAAGTATTGATGCCCACCCTGCTGTCTCTTTCTCTTGCCCTCCTCAGTGAAATCAAGTTCATTTTCAGCTCCCTTCATCAACTGAGCACAGACCCTTTCACCCCACATTTTCAACCCCCATTCTATCATCATCTGTTTATAATACATATTCCATTCTTATTCTTGAATAAACATTCAATTTAAAAATCAAACAAATATCTGTGGTTCAGATCCATAGCATTTATTATTTCGACTTTTAAAATGGCCAACTTTGCTTCACCTAACAGAAAGTTGAACAGTGTATCCTGCATGAGTTTCTTATTATATTTCTCAAATATGAACAGGACTTCATTAAAAGTTCCAGTCAATTCGTACACAAAGCTTTAAAAATCTGAAGAATCCTGCCAGTCGATAACAATACAAAAACAAATGAAAACTGTTTCTTTCTGTCACAGAAAATGCAAGAATCAGTTTCAGCTTTAATAATTTTTAAAAGGACTTGGTGGTAGCTGATCCATGCCCGACTCTCACTGTAAGTCTGCGTTCTTTTGTTGCTCGGTGGCTTGTCCCGCTCCTCCCGCAGGCCCCCTGTGCCCCTCCACTCCCAGCTTTCCTCCATGGAGTGTCAGCACAGACACCAGTGCAGTGAGTGGAGTCACCTTGGCGCAGTCTCATAAAGCTCTCTCTGACAGAGAAGTAAAGCCCACCACTGTTCCTTTGGCGAGCTGAACAACTAGAATGTTCTGAGTGTAATGAGAGGTCCACTGCAGGGCAAACATCCAACTTATACCCAGTGGAGCCGATGGAGTCATTTAGCAAGTGGTAATCTTTAGCTATGGAGGACAGAAACTGCTGAATCGCCTAGACTTTACTTGAGAGAGAAGCCAAGACATCAGCATCAATGGAATAACTTGGTAGTGCATCATAAATCTGTGCCAGTTTCAGTACTTGATGCTAATAAAATTGAAACAAAACTGTCACTGTGCAAGAGGGGCATGAAAGACAGAATTATAAATTAAAGGCCATTTGAAGCCACCAGTTGTATTAAAGTTCCTCCTGAATACCATCCATGTTAATAGGACACCTTGAAAATTTTGGTAACACAGAAAGGGTCCGAGTTTTTGTAGATTTATAACCAGAAAGTGCTTCATCAACCTAACCCGCCACCTGATTGAGAGGAAACTCAGCACTAACTCCTCCTCAACTCAGAATATGACACTTGCAGAAAAGCTTCTGTATGGACTTAGAGCCTGAGGCTGCGACTTTTAGGAGATATCTTGATAGTCCCTGACCGCCTTCTTCCAATGATAAAAACAGCAACTCTGCTTTCAAGCTAATACTAAGCCATCCAGAAGAAATCAAGCAATATTCCTTTGATCTTCTGGTGTAAAAGCCAGAGGGTCACACGCAGTTGTGCACAAGAGGCCACTAGATTATTGATATGCGATCACCCCCTCTGTGTGACAGCTTTAAAAATTACAATCCACTTCCACCTTAAGTTTCAGACGAGGTCTACTCTCTAAGAGTCCTCCAATATTGTACCCTCACTGCCCTGAGCCACCCAAGATACCTGAAGCACTTCCCTGTTTCACTTTAGGGCCTCCAGAGTAGTCTGGTGGTGGACATCAGACCACAGGCCCAGTAAGAATGGTGTACTCCCAGTCAATGATTTTTGCTGATGATATGTTCTCAAATAGTTGTTGACAATAAATTAAAAGCTTCAATGTCTTCGATTTGACGACAATAATATCATCAGCGTGGAAGCATTTGAAATTAACATTTGGGCAGGATGGAAATGTCACCCCTGTAGTCTCCTGCAGCTGATAGAGAAACGGCTCGATGGCCACAAGAGCATGCCGGACAAGGGGCAGCCCTGCGACCTCCTGACTGGAAACGTGCTCAGAGTGCCATTAACTTTACAATCTCAAAACGTTGGTACAGTACAGCAGTGCAATCATCTGAACAAAATTATCACCAAACCCAAAACATTTCAATGTTTTTAACAAAACCGGTGATCTACCTGATCAAAAGCTTTCTCCCGGTCAATGGATAATATTCCTAAATCCATCCCAGAAAGATTTGAGGCTGAAATGATATCCCATATACAAAATATTATCATAAATAGTCCTGTCAGGCACACAGTACGTCTGGCAGGGACTGACGAGCAGGTCCATCACAGTCCTCAGGCGGCCGGGCCAGGGCCCCTGAAGAGATCCTTATAGTCCGTGCACAGCAGGCCTCACCGCTTGCCAGTTCTTTGTTGACAAAGGTCTCACTTTCTTAGGCAGCAGAGTGACTGACGACTGCCTTCTGCAGCTCAATGGTAATTCTCCATCCTGTAAACTTTGTAAGAACACCTCAGTACACCTCGGCACCCAGCAGGTACCAGAAATGTTTATAGAACTCAGCTGGGATGCCATCGAGTCCTAGTGCCTTCCAGTTTTCAAACCAGCCAGTGCATCTGATAGCTCATGAAAGGTGATGTCTGCCTCCAGCTTCAGCTTGGACCGTGTCTGTAAGTTTGGGTAATCCGCTCAAATAGTCCAACATGGCCGTAATCATCAATTACACCATCCTTAAATAAATCAGAGTAGAAAGACACAGGTTTCTTTGGTCTCGTCCGATGCGACGAGAAGGACGTCTGAAGTGGAGCTCCGCTAGCAGTGGTGCTATTTTTCATATTATTTGCTTATTATTCTGAGATATCCTGTATTTATTCAACCCGAGAGGGACCGCTACAGTATATGTAAACACATATAAACATGGCCAACAAGAAGGGGGTCGAAAGAATGAAGACTAAAGCTACATCCAAGCTGCGATCAGCAAGCCCTAGTTCGAGATCGACCTCTCAGAGACAGACCTGGATCAGATGGGAAAGTACAGACTCCTCGGGACCACGGTCCGCTACATGCGTCGCCGCTGAGAGCGAAAAGGGAGCGAAGGTGCGATCGTGAGTGCAGATGTGGATAGCTCGCCGATTGGAGAGGATTACCTGAAACTGGAACCAGGTCAGCGGCTTCAGTTACGCAATTACGCGGGACTGGAGCAGCGGGCACCGGCTTCAGCAGAGTCTGCTGCTTCATCTACGGCACAAGAAGGCACATTTGAGCTATCTGAACTGAAAGTGTTGCTCGCTGAGCTCAGGCAAGATATAAAGAAAAGCGAGAAGGCTAATGAGAAAGCAGCGGCAAAGGCACATGAGAGACTGAAACAGGAATTAAAACAGGAAATCCAACAGGCAAATGAAAGGCTCGCAAGAGGTACAACTAGAACTTCGACAGGTGCTGGGTAAAATTGAGAGCGCATTGAGAAAAACTCGTTAAACTGAGCACGCTTGCTGATCGATTGGAGCATCTTAGTGAGACATTCACGAATCGGATCGAAATAGCCGAACATCTAGCTGCCAGTGCGAGGAAAGAGCAGTAAATGTCAGTTGAATGTAAAAACTCGGAGAAAAACTTGGAGACAGACTGGCTGCTTTAGAAGATGGGAATAGAAGGTATAATGTCAGAATTGAAGGCCTGCGGAGAATCGAGAAAGTTTAAACCCGTGAAATTGCAACTGAACTTTTTCTAAAATAATCGGGGCGACTTTAAAGCAGAATCTGAGATAGCAGCGGCTTACAGCGTCACGCGATCAAACACCGTCAGACCCCGACCAAGATCTTTTATAGTTCGTTTTGAGCGATTATCATTTAAGTTAGAGGTGATGGAACTCCTCAGGAAAAAAGGGGAAGATATTATATATGAAGACTGCCACATTCGCGTCTTCCCTGACTTCTCTCCAGCAACAGCTATTAAACGCGCCGCCTTCTATAATATTAAACAGCGGCTACGGCAAGCCAATGTCAAATCGGCCTCCTGTATCCGGCAAAACTGAAAGTGGAATGGCAGGGTCATTTCTATGTTTTGCTAGCAAGGAGGAGGCAGAAAATGAGTTAAGAAAGCTGATCCCGGGACTATTCTGATACATAATTGTGAGTCATGGCGGTAAATGATAACGCTAGGATTAATAATCTACTGTCTGATCTATTTGTTTTAAAATACGGGTTTTTATCAGCATATATTCTCATATTCTTATATTATTATTACTTACTTATTACTTATTATTACTTAGTATTACTAGGGCGCTAAATGTTTATGTTTTATTGTGCTTAATTACGTTTTCCTCCTCTTTTTTTCTTTTCTAATTATTTCATGTGTACCCTAAATGAGACTGTTCAATATCATACCCTTGGTTTGCTGTTATTGCTATTACTGCATTAAGACTTGTTATGCTTGTTTTGGACACATCTTTAACACCATCACCTGGGTTTATTATCTGGGGATATCATCTTAATGCACTAAAATTGATGAAGATTATATGTATATGTGTATGTGTATATATATATGTATATATGTATGTATGTGTATATATATGTATGTATATATATATGTATATATATTAAGTGCAAAATTCTTTTCTTTTTTTTTCTTTTTCCTCTTTTAAAGACTATATTGGTAACAGATATCTCTATCTTTTAACCTTAAAGCGCCACTGCATGGGGGCTTGATGTGCTTTGGGCGTGCTCTGTCTCTGGGTATGTCAGAGGACTGGGACTGCATGAAGTGGGTTTTAGCCTCACCTGGGGAGGCAAAAGGGAGGGTGGGGGTTAAGGGGAAGAGAAAGAGAGCAGGCTTGATCTATATCTAATCTATCATCTCAATCTTTATAATTATAACTATCAACGTAATAATAAGCTGCATGGCAACAACTCTTGGGGGAATAGGAAATTAAGACCTAAACTATTTCACTTCCAGTTAAGACTATAATATGACACCAAAAACTCAGAATCAGTGTCTCCATGATGGGACAGTTAACCGTA
Source organism: Polypterus senegalus (assembly GCF_016835505.1). Classification (NCBI taxonomy): domain Eukaryota; kingdom Metazoa; phylum Chordata; class Cladistia; order Polypteriformes; family Polypteridae; genus Polypterus; species Polypterus senegalus. Next base: position 32,519 of record NW_024379821.1, read on the forward strand.
AGCTGGAATGTTAAAGGCCTGAATCACGAATTAAAGAGAAAGAAAGTACTTTCTCACCTAACAGGTCTAAATGCTAAAATAGTATTTTTACAGGAAACCCACTTACTAAGTAAGGATCAGTTCCGGCTGCAAAAAGACTGGACTGGCCAAATGTTCCATTCTAGTTTTACAAAGAAAACTAGAGGGGTGGGAATTCTCATACATAGAACAGTACCATTTGTAGCATCAGATGTAGTATTGGATCCTGAAGGGAGATATGTGATGGTCATGGGAGACTTATCTAACTGTAAAATGATTTTGATAAATGTTTATGCACCTAATGTTGATGATAAGGAATTTATACAAAATTTATTTGCATCCATTCCCAATCTGAACACTCATAAACTTATAATGGCTGGGGACTTTAATTGTGTTCTAAATCCACTTTTAGATAAGACTTCCTCCACAGGAGCGGCAACTAACACCGCAAAGATAATTACAAAGTTTATAACTGATCACAACTTATCAGATCCCTGGAGGTTTTAAACCCAAATTCAAGAACATATTCTTTCTACTCACCAGTACATCATTGCTACTCAAGGATTGATTACTTCTTTATAGATAATAACTTCTTGCCTAAGATTAAATCTTGTAAATACGATGCTATTGTTATTTCAGACCATGCTCCGATGATCTTGGAGCTGAAATTACTAAGCCCCATACACTCACCCGCAGATGGCGTCTCAATCCGCTTCTATTAGCTGACGAGAATTGTACTGAATTTATATCCAAACAAATTGAATTCTTTCTAGAGACAAATACATCCCCTGAGATCTCTGCAGGAATACTCTGGGAAACTCTTAAGGCCTTCTTAAGAGGACAGATTATCTCATATCTTTCCCACAGAAATAAATCCGAGCGAAGAAAGTAGCAGAGATAAAAGCGAAATTACTAAAATAGATGAAGAACATGCCAGACTACCAAGCGAGACTCTACATAAGAGGAGGCAGGCTCTACATTCAGAATTAAACCTCTTGACAACTAAAGAAACCGAACAACTAATTTACAAATCCAGACATCATTATTATGAACATGGAGAGAAAGCTAATAAGCTTTTAGCGCAACAAATTCACAAGCAAGATATGCATAGCGCAATCTCGCAATTACTAACACGAACGGAGATAAAATCATCGAACACAAAAATATAATGTACACTTTTAGAGACTACTATAAATCCCTATATACTACTGAGTTTAAAGAAGACAATATACAATCTAATGCATTTCTGGATAAATTACAGATACCACAAATTGACGCTATTAGTGTGGAGGAGCTCGATAAACCTCTGTCATTATCAGAATTACTGGATGCTATAAAGTCACTCCAAGGTGGAAAAGCAGCAGGCCCTGATGGCTACCCTGCAGAGTTTTACAAGAAATTCTCCGCTCAGCTAGCTCCCTCCTATTAGCAACATTTACAGAAGCCAGAGATAACCAATCTCTTCCACAAACCTTTCGCCAAGCACTAATCACTGTCTTTCCAAAACAAAATAAGGACTTATTACAATGTGCATCATACAGACCAATTTCACTTCTGAATAACGACGTTAAAATACTCTCTAAAATCATAGCTAGAAGGATGGAGAAAGTGCTCCCCTCAGTAATATCACAAGACCAAACTGGATTTATTAGGGGCCGACACTTATCTTCAAATCTTGACGCCTGTTTAATGTAATATACTCACCAACTAAATCAAACACCCCAGAAATATTATTATCATTGGATGCAGAAAAAGCATTCGACATGATTGAATGGAAATACCTTTTACTATTTTGGAGAAGTTTGGGTTTGGCCCGAACATTTGTGCATGGATTAAATTACTGTATACTAACCCAGAAGCTTCAGTTTGCATCAATAACATTTGCTCAGACTACTTTAAACTAGAACGTGGCACAAGACAAGGATGCCCTTTGTCACCACTGCTGTTTGCAATTGCCATTGAACCACTGGCAATACATTGTCGAAATACTGATCAGATAAAGGGGATTAGCAGAGAAGGACTGGAACAGAAAATCTCATTATATGCAGATGACATGGTACTGTATATATCGGACCCAGAAAATTCCCGTGCCTGCAGTCTTAGCAGCACTCACAGAATTTCAAAAGCTCTCTGGTCTCAGAATTAATCTGAATAAAAGTGTACTCTTTCCGGTGAATTCGCAAGCATATAATATTAGATTAGACACCCTTCCTTTTATCATTGCAGAACAGTTTAAATACCTCGGGGTAAACATCACAAGTAAACATAAAGCTCTTTATCAACAAAATTTATCGTCTGCATGGAAAAAATTAAACAAGACTTGCATAGATGGTCAACCCTTCATCTCACACTAGCTGGAAGAATTAACACTGTTAAGATGAATATTCTTCCTAAGCTCCTTTTTATTTCAAAACATACCAATATACATTAATAAATCGTTCTTTAAGCAATTAGATTCAACAATAACCTCATTTATTTGGAATTCTAAACATCCACGCATCAAAAGAGCGACCTACAAAGACAAAAGGCAGAAGGCGGCATGGCTCTACCTAACTTCCAGTTTTATTACTGGGGCAAATATACAGTCGATAAGAACCTGGACACAAATAGAAGAACATACACAGGCATGGACCGCAATAGAAGTAAAATCCTGCAGTACTTCTTTGTATTCCTTGCTTTGTGCTCCAATAAACACACGTTATCGGCAATACACTAATAACCCAATTGTGCTCCACTCACTTAGAATCTGGAACCAATGTAGAAAGCATTTTAAGACGGAGAAGCTTCTTTCTGTGGCACCCTGCAAAAGAACCACCTCTTTCAACCCTCACAAACATATGCAGTTTTAATATCTGGAAAAATTTGGAATTAACTTGCTTAGAGATCTTTATATAGACAACGTCTTTGCATCCTATGAACAATTACATTCCAAATTTAACATTCCAGCTACAAATTTCTTTCACTATCTTCAAATCAGGAACTTTGTTAAACAGAACCTTCCAGATTTTCCTCATCTTGCACCCTCATCCACGCTGGAAAAATTATTGCTCAATTTCAAGGAGTTAGACTCCATCTCTACAATATATAAAATCCTTTTACAATCCCTTCCTTTCAAAGATCCAAGAGGACACTGGGAAAATGACCTCTCAATTAATATATCAGAAAAGGAGTGGAAAGTAGCAATGCAGAGAATTCACTCAAGCTCCATATGCAAAGCATACAATTATACAACTCAAAATTATATATCGAGCACATCTGTCTCGACTAAAACTCTCAAAATGTTTCCAGGGCATGATCCAACCTGCGACCGTTGCAACCAAGCCCCAGCCTCACTAGGTCACATGTTCTGGGCCTGCTCCAAATTAACATTATTCTGGACAAAAATTTTTAATTACCTCTCAGACAGTCTTGGACTCACAATCCCTCCTAACCCATTAACAGCTGTGTTTGGGGTTCTTCCAGAGGGTCTTAAAGTGGAGAAAGACAAACAAATTGTGATTGCATTCACTACACTGTTGTACGCAGACTTATTCTGATAAACTGGAAGAACCCAAACTCTCCTCTTTAAGTCAGTGGGAAACTGATGTGTTATATTATTTAAAATTGGAAAAAATCAAATACTCAGTTAGAGGATCTTGCAGACTTTTTCAAAACATGGCAGGATCTAATCAGTAATATTTTGAAATGATTTATAAAGCACAGAGAATTTGTTGATTTAGGTATTTTTAAAAGCCTTAAATTTTACACCGTTTGGCTTGCTCTCTCTCTCAAGGGTGGGGATCGATCTGTTCTTAGCATAATTCTTTTTTTGTAAAATTGATTGCTATGTATTGATTGTAATAAAATTAATAAAAAAAAAAAAAAAGAAAGACACAGCAAAGTTCCTGATCTCCTCTGTGATGTGCAGCTCGTGACCTTCAGCGTCCTGCAGCATGTGGATCACTTTACTCTCGGCCTCTTTCTTTTCCAGATTAAAGAAAAAATTTAGTAGGTTCGTCCAAGTGATTTAAAGTTTGAAAACGAGTGCACTATCAATCAATCAATCAATCAACATTTATTTACGTAGCACATATTCATACAAAAAATGTAGCTCAAAGTGCTTTACAAAATGAATAGAAAAATAGAAGACACAATAAAAGATAAACATAAGTCAACATTAATTAACATAGAATAAGAGTAAGGTCCGATGGCCAGGGTGGACAGAAAAACAAAAAACTCCAGACAGCTGGAGAAAAAAAATAAAATCTGTAGGGGTTCCAGACCAAGAGACCGCCCCAGTCCCCTCTGGGCAATCTACCTAACATAAGTCAAACAGTCCTCTTTGTATTTAGGGTTTTCATGGAAGGACCTGATGATGATGGTCATGTAGACTTCTGGCTTTCAGTCCATCAATGTTGGTACATCATGATGCTTTGAGTAGGTGGTGGTAGGCGCGGGCCGCCACCACAAAGAAACCGGAAAAAGAAACAGAAGAGAGAGTTGGGCACGAAGCTCCAGGAGTTCAGCAAGGGATTGTCTTTTAGACTTTAAAACAGCAAGCGTTTCTTCACTAAAGTAGTCCTGTAAGATGCTGTGCAGATTTGTGATGTCCTCCTCCAAGCTCTTCATTTCGTGAAGACACCGCCTGGTCACATGCTGAGTGTACTGCTGGCAAAAGACTTTAATCTGCACCTTCGACACATCCCACCATTGCCAAAGAGATGGGAATCTGGACTTGGTTTGAGTCCACTGCAGCCTGAAAAACTCCAAACACTTGAGAAAATAAGAATCCTCTAACAGGGAGACATTAAAGTGCCAAAGAGATTGAGAGGAAGGTTTTTTAGGGACAGAGACATTCATTCCCACCAGAGAGTGATCGGAGAATCTGACTGGGCAGATATAAGCCTTAGTGACCGTGATTCAGCAGGTGCCTCAGACAGTAAAACGGTCCAAACGCGCATCAAATGCACCCAACCAACCTTTACCCAGGTGTACTGTCTATCTGACGGAAATTTACTTCTCCAGACGTCCACCAGGTCCGAGTGGTGTAATAAGGAGTGTAAAACACGGACAGACGCTGGGTGAGGCTCAGCACCATTACGGTCCAGTAAGTTATTCTCCGTACAATTAAAATCTCCCTCCGACCAACAGGATCTCCCCATTAACAAAGGTCTCAACACCTTCCCTCAGAGCTTTAAAGAAACAAAGTCTCTCCTCCATTTGTTGGAGCGTAAGTGTTAATAAACACCAGATCTTGGCTCTTATCCTTCACCTGAACTACCAGGAGGCGCCCAGCCACCACCTCACTAATGTTAGTGATTTGTAAATTTGATGTGTTAGAGAACAGTATGGCCACCCCAGCACTGGCGTGTGAGCCATGACTCAGGACCGCTGACCCCTGACCCACTCACGAACCAGTCCGGCTGATTTCTAACATCAGAGTGAGTTTCCTGTAAGAAAGTGACCTGAAGAGCCTTTTGGTTTAAAAGTCAAACAGAGCTGCCCTCTTGCAGTCAGCCTCTACAGCCATTCACATTTAAACTCCCAATGTAAAGACTGCATTGATGATTCACAAATGGGAGTGAACAGCACTGCACAAGTCAACCAAAATATAGAAGTTTCAAAAAACTATCCATTATTTCTGAAAAATGGACTTTCGCACCCTGCTAATCACATTTTTAAGACGGGTAGTTTCCTTTTGGTCCATTCCCAGACGTGCCGCTTTGCGCGATCACCCTTGAGCGACACCACAAACAATGGAAGGTCAGGAAGTGATCCTCCACTTTAACACCCCTCTTGCCTTCGATGAAGTCTAAAAACTTCCTAATACTTGCAGTGTTATACCCGCCACTGAGTCTGTATTGGGACGAGGTCGTACTCCTCACTGAGACGTCAGTGTCACGCCTTCGTGCTCATGCGATCACTCAGGTCGCTGTGACAATCACTCTGACTTCTAAGAATCCTGCTCGATACTTGCATGTATGGCTCGCCAGCCACGTGACTTTTCTTTGCAGATTTTTAGTGTCTGATTTTTCTTTTCGTTTTGAGTACGAACTGTAAAATCCTCCTCACACCCCCCACTCCTGCACTCTCTCTGATCAGTCTCGCCACTCACACCGCTGCTGTTTCACTCCTCTGTCCTTCCACAGAGCTCATCTCAGTGCGCTCAGTCAGGCGCCCGCAGCACACGCCGGTGTTTCTGCTATCACGTCAGTAGCCATAGCTTCATTCAAAGCGGGGCCGACGGGCGCGACACTCTCTGTGCCGATCATCGCCGTCTTATCCCCACCGCTACTGACCTCCGCAGTCTCTGGCTCATTTGTACTTAGTTCTCCTTCCACAGACTCGCACTGAGCACTTTGAACGGACTTCGTTTACAACAGGATCGCTGGGCTCAGCCAACGCATTCCCTTCGGTAGTCAGCAGGCTCGCCTCAGGAGCGACTGCTAACACTACAGTGGGGTGCAAATCACTCACAACCTGTGATCCGACACGAGCTCAGCTACCTCTGCAGTCTCCTCATCTCCATACTGTCCACCTCCTCACCGCTTTCGCCTCCGTCTCATCGCCGCTCACTGGAAGCAGGGACAGCGCTTCGGCCCACCGGTAAAACGGTCTCATTTTTACATTGAGAGGCCTTGTGTCCAGCCCTCCCACAGTTAAAACACTTCATCGAGTCCGAAGTAACAAAAACCACAGAATCACAGCCATCAACCTGGAATCTTAGAGCAACATTTATGTCCTCCTTCATGTTGTTTAACACCATAAAACCTGCTCCTAAAAGAAACAACGTGTTTCAATTCTCTCATTTTACAGCCCAACGGAATCATCACTACATCTGATAAAACCTGGCCATAGCGGCGGAGTTCCTGCACCAAAACATCATTCTTTAGGAACGGTGGGACATTTGAAATAATAATCTTTATTGTAGGCGCTGACAGAGGTAAAACAGGAACCAAAGCGCCATTAATAATAATCCCTTCTTCTACAAGTTTATCAACCAGAGATTCCTCGTTAAGAAAAACTACTACGGCTTTATTCATTCTTGATGCTGACGGACATTTTAAAGCCAACAACTTTACCGACAGCCACAACACACTCTTCAGCCAAAGCGTGCGGCTCAACCAGTACTTTTAGCCAATGCGGCGGAAAGATTTTCATAAAACTTAGGCATTAGACCAGGCGACGACCCTTTGGACACGGCCATGGCTACACGCCAAAGCAGCGTCTTATTCGATAAAACCCCCTGATATAGAAAAATAAGAAAAGGAGTTAGAAATAAAGAAAAAACTTACAGAAGACAGAAAACACGTCCGACTTCCAAACGCCACGACTCAGCCACGCTCACCCCAGACCACACTAATCGAAAGACACACCGACAGCAAGACAGTAGTGATAGATAGATAGATAGATAGATAGATAGATAGATAGATAGATAGATAGATAGATAGATAGATAGATAGATAGATAGATAGATGAAAGGCACTATATAATCGATAGATAGATAGATAGATAGATAGATAGATAGATAGATAGATAGATAGATAGATAGATAGATAGATAGATAGATAGATAGATAGATAGATGAAAGGTGCTATATAATATATATTTTTTAAATTTTTATTATAAACTTTATATTGCACAATAACAGAAGACATGAACATCAATACAAATAACACTGACATTACTCCTCCACTACTCTCTGGTCCCCACACATTAAGTACACACGTCTGTATTTAGTATTCAGTACTCTGTCTAATCCTTCTAACGTTTGACATAACAATCGCACACCCGCTCTTCTTCGTTATTCCAAATTAATTTTTAGTTGCCCCTCCTCAATAGAGCACAGCACCCCCTTCACTCCCCACACTTTTTTAAATTCATCAATATTACACATTGTTTTATAATATGTAAATTCCAGCTTAATTCTTGAAATTACATAAAATTTGAAAATAAACAGTACATCATCTGGTAACGTACTACTCTCTTTATTATTACGACTTTTTAAAATGGCTAATTTTGCCTGCCCAATTAAATAATTTAAAAGTTGAAGTTTTGATTTTGATGTTTTGTTATATTTCATGCCCCAAATAAATCTCTGAACATCAATAGAAGCAGTAAATTTTTCACATATTACAAACAGAGTTTGTAGTCTCGTACAATAAAAGAATAAATGATAAACTGTCTCTCTCTCCCCACAGAAGGCCCATTTATCGCTCACATCACTCTGAATTTTACTTAGAAACACATTAGCTGCGATGACCCCGTGTACGATTCTCCACTGTAAATCACTTGCTCTCTTATTATTAAGGGGTTTATAAAATTCTCTCCATGCTGGCCTGACCTCCGCCTTTACATTTAATTTTTCAGTCCAGGGCGTCATGATGGTGTTTTTTAGATTTGAAAAATGGAAAACTTTGATGCAGTACACATACACGTCTTTCTTATTTAAAGATCGAAAAAACTTCTTTTCCTGTCTATCAAGCCTTAAAATCGAGTCCTCCCTCACACCATTCAAGTCCAATTTGGGTTCCACCTCCAGATCAGTAAAGCAGCCCTCCTCCTCCTCCTCCTCCTCCTCCTCCATCTTTGTCTGCACTGAAGTCGAGTTCCCCTGATTTTCTCTTAGCCTGATGAAGTCTTTTGCCATAAAAGACAGTAAATAATTGACCGTTCTTACTGATCGTATGACCATCTTTGAAGCCAACACAGTTGAATCTTTAAAACTCTTGTTGTCTTCCTCCAATAACTGAGAAAAAACAACAATTCCACTTTTGATCAAAGTCTTTACAAAACTAATTTTAGAAAGTAGTGGACATGTGAATAAAGAATTAAAAATGAGGGGTTCATTGAAAAGCGAAGGGGATTTTGATGGCACTCTCTGAAGACAGGAGCTCCAAGTACGTAAGACTCCCTTATAAAAGTTGGGTAATGGAGTGAGATCAAACCTGCTCAAGTCCATTAGCAATAACTGCACATCAAAACATAAATTTTCAATCTTATGGAAAAATGAAAGAGACATTCTTTTCCAAATTAGGGGTTCCAAAGAGAAAAACAGGAGCTGTAAAACTACCAACCTGAAACTAGCGGCCTTACAGCAGACATCAATCAGCCCTTGTCCTCCTTCCTCCACCGGTAAACAGATGAGCCCTTTCTTGAGCCAGTGCATGCCATTCCAAAAAAAGTCAACTAATAATGTTTGTATGGAGTGTAAGATACCTGATGGTGGGTCAACACTCACCAGTCTGTGCCACAGCATGGAGGCAACGAGATTGATGATAACAAGAACTCTTCCTCTAACAGAGAGCTTAGGTGCAATCCACTGCCATTTTTTTAACCGCAAGTCAATTCGTTGTAAAAAGCCCTCCAAGTTGTCCTTTTCAGTGTCCTCACCACCCAGCACAACCCCGAGGTAACGGAAAGCTTTCCTATTCCAGCCCAGCCCTGATGGTAAGACTGGCGGAGGACGATGTGACCAGTCCCCAGATAAATACGCATTCCCCTTCTCCCAGTTAACTTTTGCAGAAGATGCTCCTTCAAAAAGTGCTAAACATTTACACACAGTGGAGACATCTTCATCAGAATTCACAAACACCACGACATCGTCTGCATAGGCCAGAAATTTAAAAGTTAGATTTTTAGACAACAGAATTTTGAATCCCTGCAGGTGTTTATCAAGCTGCCTAAGAAAACGTTCAATGGAGATGGCGTATAACATCCCCGACAAAAGACACCCATGATGAATCCCCCTGGTCACAGCGAATGGTCGGCTTAACACTCCATTGATTTTCAAGACTCCAACCACATTGGAATACAATAATTTGCCTTTTCTTGGTCTAACGATAGAACGCCAACTTCGAGATTGAAAGTTTTCGATGCAGAAATGATGTCCCTCGGCACAAATATGTTGTTGTGAATTTGTCTGTCCGGTATGCAGTAGGACTGGTCGGGGTTGATGATGCTGTCCATCACTTTTCCCAGTCTCGTCGCTAACTCCTTCGAGATGATTTTATAGTCAGTGCAGAGTAAGCTCACGGGCCACCAGTTCATCAGAAGGCAGAGGTTGCCTTTTTTAGGTAACAAAGTGACGACAGCTCAGCAACAGCTGGCCGGAAGCTCCTGTTCTTGCAAATTGTCCTGTACCACCTCAAAGAAGTCCAAACTTAATAACGGCCAGAACTGTTTATAAAATTCAACCGGTAAGCCGTTAATTCCCAGCGTCTTTCCAGTATTTAGACCCTCGAGTGCAATTGTGAGCTCTTGAAAAGTAAGGTCGCTGTCCAGAAACTCAGCTGAATCGTTAGAAATATGAGGCAGTCCTTTTAGCAAAGAGGTCGAAGAAAAGAAACTGAGCGGCTCCTTTGAAAACAAAGTCTCGTAAAAAGACACAGCGAAGTCCCGGATGTCCTCAGGTTCTCTCAGCTCTTCTCCAGTGTCTTTTTGGAGAACATGAATAACTTTTCCTTGGGCCTCCTTTTTTTTCCAAAGCAAAGAAAAATTTTGTAGGTGCATCAAGGTGGTTAAGTTGTTGAAAACGAGAACGTATTAAAGCTCCGTGAGCTCGAAGTTCCAATAAATCCCGTAGTGTCGTTTTCTTTGTGCTCAGGTTGTGCAGCAGATCCTCAGAGTGCCCATTTAGCAAAATCTGATGGATCTCGGTGATCTCCTCCTCATGTTTCTTCATTTTTAAAATGCAGGCCTTGGTGACGTGTTCAGTGTACTGTTGACAGAATTGATGAATCTGCACCTTGGACACGTCCCACCACTGTCTCAGGGATCCAGACTGCTGTTTGGTGGAACTCCACTACTTCCAAAAGAAATTAAAACATTCCACAAAGTGACTGTCCTGAAGGAGAGTTGTGTTGAAATGCCAGTAAGATTTAATGGGAGGAGAAAAGTAACAGAAACCAGAGAGTGATCGGAAAAAGCAACAGGAGTGATGAGAGTGTTAGTTAATAAATTGAGGTACCGTTTTGGACTGTAAAAGCGATCTAAGCGAGCAAACGAGAGGTGCCCTCTGCTCCCTTTGAGCCACGTGAACTGTTTGTCAGATGGAATGTGAGAGCGCCAAGTCGTAGGTTTCGATGATTTCCTTGAGTATCCTGAGTGACCCCAAGTGCGGCTCGGCCCCATTTCTATCCATAAACCAGTCCTCTGTACAATTAAAATCCCCCAGCACGACGATCTCATTATTTGTAAATTCATCCAAAACCTTCCTTAATAATTCAAAAAAATCCACCCTGGCAGTGCCGTTATTGGGGGCATAAATATTAATAAAAACTAACGAGTGGGGGACCTCCTCTGCCTGCACAACTAACAGTCTGCCAGCCATAACCTCAGTCACCTTTGTGATTTTTAACAAAAAGGTTTCACTAATCAGCACCGCCACCCCACATTGAGGCCATGACTGAAAAAGCCCGTCCCTCCCCAGTCCTGCACCCAGGCAGCCTGACTCTGTGGATCTGAGTGGGTCTCTTGTAGGAAACCCACATCTAAGTGCTTTTGTTGTAAAAACTCACAGACCAAGTTCCTCTTTAAATTATCTCGACAGCCATTGACATTTAGGGTACCCACGTGTAACTCAGCCATAGGTACACCACAAAAGAAACACAAAACACACCAGAAAACCAAGAGATTCACTCGCTTGACTGCAGTATCCATCAGGACTTATTTTGAAGGATCTTGCGCACTCTGCTTATTACGTTTTTTAACCTGGTGGTCTCCTTTTGGTCCAACCCTAAATTAGCTGCATTGTGCTTTAAATTTTTCGCTGAGCTCAAAAAGAGTTCAAGGTTTGTAAAATAGTCTTGCACTTGAACACCCCTCTAAATATTCCAAGAACTTCCTGATGCTCTTAATGCTGTATCCCACTTTAGGCTCCAAACCAAACACTGAAAAGGTGTTATCAGAAATGTCGGAGGTATTCTCTCCTTCACCCTCCACACCTTCACCACTATCTGTAATATCCTTCTTTTTAACTGACACAATTCGTTTTTTGGACAGATTGTCTGACATTGAAATCTTTTTTTGCGCCCGTGGTGGACTCCACTGCTTCCTTTCTTTTCCTAGTGGTGATTTGTGATGTCTCCTTACACTCACTCGACTCCACACTCAGATCCATTTTGTCTGCCTCACTCACTGCTGCTCTCTTTGCACCTTTTATTTCCTTCTTGCTGCTGCTGCTTGTGTTTTGTTCAGTGCCCAGGCCCAACTCAAGATTGCCCTCAGTAGTATCTACATTGGGCATGTCTGAGTTTGTCTCATTATTGGTGGTCAGTGTTGCACCACTTGGAGACGATCATTTCCTGCTGTATCATTACAACCCCCTTCATCCTGAAGCAGGGTGCCATTCTCATCACTGCAGACCTCTGTAGTCTGACCAGTGGGGGTCTCCTCAGTCTCAGCTGTGCACCCTTCATTAAGGACGGAGGCTCCTTCACCTGGGACACTGGGCTCATCTACAGGTGTATCACCAGCCTCAGCCAGCACACCTTCATTATTATTGTCTTGCTCTTTTTTAGAGTCTTATGCAGCATTACCTTCATCAGCAGGCTCCATTTGCTCCTCAGTTTCCTTCTCATCTAATTCACTCTCACTATCAGTCAGCTCATCTTCTTCAAACTCCTCCTCTTCTTCAGTCTCTGGCTCACTCTCTCTACTTTCTTCATCACTTAAATAAACAGTCAATCGCTTTATGGCCTGCTCTACCACAACTGAAACATTTCATCAACTCAGAACTCACAAACACCACGTAATCCACACCCTCCACTCAGAACTTTAAAGCTACGTTAAGTTCATCATTCGCGTTATTTAAAATCACATAAAGCTGTCGCCGAAAAGACACGACATACTTTAAAGCAGGGGATCTGCAGCCCAGTGGAATCATACTAATGGGAGACATCACTTCACCATATCTACACAGCTCACGCTGCAAGATTTCATTACATAAGAAGCAGGATAGATAGATAGATAGATAGATAGATAGATAGATAGATAGATAGATAGATAGATAGATAGATAGATAGATAGATAGATAGATAGATAGATAGATAGATATGTGAAAGGCACATATGATAAAGATGATGAGGGGCTGATGTTTCTGGGGGCAGCTTCACTAAACTGGTAGACAGATGTAGGCTGAAGTCACATCCAAGGTCTGTCAAAGAGTTGGGGTCTATTGCTACGAAGAATAACTTTGCTGATATTTGGAGGGCTCTGCTTCCAGGTGTCAAATAGTTCACGCAGGAGAAGGCCTCTGCAGGGTCAATCTCCATTGCCAGGGCCACAGAAAGCTCATTGCTAACTGCTCTATCAATCTCATGGTCTTTTCTGATCACAGTCTGGTCTCTCTTCAAGTTTCCTTTCCTTCTCCAAATTGTCACTGGCAGCGTCTCCCCTTCTGTACATAAGTTTCTGCTTGGTTTTGCTACTGTTTCTGTGTTGTTTCCCTTCTTTTTCATGACAATGGCTTAATTGCATATCGTTTATATATGTAATTCACTTGAGTATAATCAATCTGTAATAATATACTGTAATGGTGTGTGGAATGAGCAGACTATTCCAACTACCATACATGAAGCTGCATTAGTGTTGTTATAATAGATAGATAGATAGATAGATAGATAGATAGATAGATAGATAGATAGATACTTTATTAATCCCAAGGGGAAATTACAAATGTAAGAATTACAAGAGAGTGCGTATTTATAGATGATGATAACTGACTTCTAAGTTGATTTGCTTTACAAAGGCAGACTTTGAGGAATTGCGCTGTACCTGGTCCTTTATAAGTTCTGCCACTCTTGGGATTTTAACCACAGGAGGTTTTCAACGTAAACTTGCTGACTGATCAGGTATTTCACAAACATCACTGAGTCGCGCCATGACAGCAGTATAGGATGGTATTATCCTCTTGTCATCCATATAGATAAGATTTCCTTACACTGTGCTTGAAGTGAGAAACATCAAAGAACAATTCGCAGCAATGTTAGGTTTTCCAAATCTACTTGCAGTGGTCAGCTGCACACACATTGCTATTGCAACAACAAGTTACATCAGCGAGGGTTGAATCACCAAAAGAATAAGCTGGTGTCACATCATCAATAGCAGGAGAGCCTATAAAAATGGCAACTCCATACAGTCGCTGTTGCTTTTGTATCAACTAGTGCAACAAAAGGCAAGCAGTCCTTTTAAGGATAGAGAGTCACCTCAAAGTGCCATGTAGAGAACAGAGAATCGTTCTGTTGTAGCGCTCAGAGTCGATGCTCCACCATAAAGGCGCCTTCAGTGAATGAATCTGCTTAGCATTTCCACTCCATTAATGTGCACAGAAAGTGTGTCTCATTGCGCAGGCATGTAGTGTGCTGTATAACGTGGCACACAGTCATGTCTTGCCCGTATCTGAGGATATATGATATGGTATGATGACTCTGATTTAAACTGTGCTCAGTATCACATAATACAGCCCGTATACTCCTTATTTTATTGGCCACATCTCTTACAGCATCCACTATTGCATTTTGTGACTCCAGAACAGTCCATCAGCACACAGCCAGATGGTCACCCAGTGGTTTCAGAGGCAGAGGTGTGTGAGAAGCCAACAACTGAAGATGTGTTGGGCACAGCAGCACCATCATTGCTTGAAGCAGCGTCCTCAGCATGGGGGTCAGCATTTCTAATATTGTCTAAAACAAAATAAACAGACGGTGGGCTGCGACTCACAATTACACATTGACTGTGATATCTGACCACTTCTTTTTTATTTCGGGCTATGTGCGACTTTCTGAACTTGAACTTTCCAGTTTCTCTGCCATGCTTTTCTTGCTTATACCACTGCTTAAGCCAACAAATAGTACATTTTTATGTTTTTCTTTGCCACCACTTCACATTTGCTGAAATTCTTCTTTTTCTCACATGCCTTTTCTATTGTCTTTTAATCAAACACTGAATAGAAGGTGATATTTATATTGATTTGCATATTAAAATATGTGAAATTCTGGGAGGAGTCGGGTGAGGCTGTAGGAATGTGCACGTGTGTTAAATTTCACATTCATTGGAATTTATAAAGCGAAAATGCGTGGAACTTGGCGTACACACTGATTTATGTATCTGGATTTTTTTTGTCCGTATGCACATTTCTAGTTTTGTTCATATGCCATGTTTTAGTGTGAATTCTACGCACAGCGTCATACATTAGACGCTCTGTCTTTAAGGCCCCACTATTACCCAGGGGTCTCATGTACAAAGCGTGCGTAAGCCATTTCCTATGTAAAAGACAGGATTTATAAAAGCTGAACTTGGAGTGAAAATTAAATTAAAGTTTCAGTCATTCGTAAGTCTTACACAAACTTGTTTGGTGCTGCCATTTTAGTGACTCGAGGCAGCAGGAGAATGAAGTGAACTGGAAATCTCGTTTCTTTGTGCATTTCAATGACAATCTGATGTCCATCCGTCCATTTTCTAAACTTGTGTCTTCTAACCTGTAACATAACAGGCGTCATGTGAGTTCTGGGCAGTGGTCTCTGTAATGAGGACGGCCCTTAAGATGTCTAACTCTACTGATGAGTCAGGTGTGATAAGGAAAAAGGTCAGAAATACCATTAAATATATTTAAATGACAGTATATCATAATTGTGATAAAATAATCACCATCCTATTTTAAGAAGTTAGAAAATGTGTTCAACAATCAGTCCAACTTAGTTAACTGATTTGAAAGTTAGAGCATTTTCTGTTATTTATTTACATCATTATAAGATTCACTCAGACCACCAGGCCGCTGTTTGTACTGGCAGCCATAAGCCACAGACACACACTCTACTGTTACAATCGCTTGTGCTGACTACTGATGGTCTGTTCTACCAACAGGAGCGTCTTTCAGGCGTGTAAAAGAGAAAATTCTGTAGACAAGAAACACAAGTTGACGTCACCTCTAAAGTGGAATCTGAAATGGTGAACTAACCTGTCACTGAAACTCGGTGAGACACGGTGTCTGTCTGTCTGTCTGTCTGTTTGTCTGTTATAAAGATCGGCGACCTGCGCTGGAGAATAACTTTAGGCAGGACGGCTTATAACATTCAGGGCAGGGGGAAGCTGGAGCCCATCTCAGCAAGCAGTGGGCACAGGCAGAAACAACTCCTGGACAGGGTGCCAGCCCATTAAAGGGTGAACACACACACACAGGTATTTGGACTGTGGGAGCAAACAAACACAGGGAGCACCGGGACGTAACCCCCAGACTCCTTACTATGAGGCAGCACGTTAGCCCTGTGTCACTGTGCACCTAATTCTTTATTTAACATATATATATTAACTTTGAAATTAAAAAACAGAGGAAACATACCATTTACTTGACACTTAGTTAGGGCAGACACCCCAACGGCTCCTTAAACTCTGCTACATGTCAGTAACACCTCAAGTTCACATTCACTGAAGTTTCATTGTTGGTGTTCTCCCATAGTTTGAAAGTAAAGACATCGCTCAGGAGCAGGGTCAGATTAATATGGTGATTAGGTCATGAATATTCAAATGAGGCATTTTTTAAGCCATACCTGGTTACTGGAGTGGCTAAACGAGTGGGCACAAGCTCAGAGTTTTATGTTCATTTGAAATTTGGGGAGGAACTTTATGTGCCATGTGGTGTGAATAGAGTTCCAACAACTGAAGATGTGTTGGGCACAGCAGCACCATCATTGCTTGAAGCAGCGTCCTCAGCATGGGGTCAGCATTTCTAATATTGTCTAAAACAAAATAAACAGACGGTGGGCTGCGACTCACATTTACACATTGACTGTGATATCTGACCACTTCTTTTTTATTTCGGGCTATGTGCGACTTTCTGAACTTGAACTTTCCAGTTTCTCTGCCATGCTTTTCTTGCTTATACCACTGCTTAAGCCAACAAATAGTACATTTTTATGTTTTTCTTTGCCACCACTTCACATTTGCTGAAATTCTTCTTTTTCTCACATGCCTTTTCTATTGTCTTTTAACCAAACACTGAATAGAAGGTGATATTTATATTGATTTGCATATTAAAATATGTGAAATTCTGGGAGGAGTCGGGTGAGGCTGTAGGAATGTGCACGTGTGTTAAATTTCACATTCATTGGAATTTATAAAGCGAAAATGCGTGGAACTTGGCGTACACACTGATTTATGTATCTGGATTTTTTTTGTCCGTATGCACATTTCTAGTTTTGTTCATATGCCATGTTTTAGTGTGAATTCTACGCACAGCGTCATACATTAGACGCTCTGTCTTTAAGGCCCCACTATTACCCAGGGGTCTCATGTACAAAGCGTGCGTAAGCCATTTCCTATGTAAAAGACAGGATTTATAAAAGCTGAACTTGGAGTGAAAATTAAATTAAAGTTTCAGTCATTCGTAAGTCTTACACAAACTTGTTTGGTGCTGCCATTTTAGTGACTCGAGGCAGCAGGAGAATGAAGTGAACTGGAAATCTCGTTTCTTTGTGCATTTCAATGACAATCTGATGTCCATCCGTCCATTTTCTAAACTTGTGTCTTCTAACCTGTAACATAACAGGCGTCATGTGAGTTCTGGGCAGTGGTCTCTGTAATGAGGACGGCCCTTAAGATGTCTAACTCTACTGATGAGTCAGGTGTGATAAGGAAAAAGGTCAGAAATACCATTAAATATATTTAAATGACAGTATATCATAATTGTGATAAAATAATCACCATCCTATTTTAAGAAGTTAGAAAATGTGTTCAACAATCAGTCCAACTTAGTTAACTGATTTGAAAGTTAGAGCATTTTCTGTTATTTATTTACATCATTATAAGATTCACTCAGACCACCAGGCCGCTGTTTGTACTGGCAGCCATAAGCCACAGACACACACTCTACTGTTACAATCGCTTGTGCTGACTACTGATGGTCTGTTCTACCAACAGGAGCGTCTTTCAGGCGTGTAAAAGAGAAAATTCTGTAGACAAGAAACACAAGTTGACGTCACCTCTAAAGTGGAATCTGAAATGGTGAACTAACCTGTCACTGAAACTCGGTGAGACACGGTGTCTGTCTGTCTGTCTGTTTGTCTGTTATAAAGATCGGCGACCTGCGCTGGAGAATAACTTTAGGCAGGACGGCTTATAACATTCAGGGCAGGGGGAAGCTGGAGCCCATCTCAGCAAGCAGTGGGCACAGGCAGAAACAACTCCTGGACAGGGTGCCAGCCCATTAAAGGGTGAACACACACACACAGGTATTTGGACTGTGGGAGCAAACAAACACAGGGAGCACCGGGACGTAACCCCCAGACTCCTTACTATGAGGCAGCACGTTAGCCCTGTGTCACTGTGCACCTAATTCTTTATTTAACATATATATATTAACTTTGAAATTAAAAAACAGAGGAAACATACCATTTACTTGACACTTAGTTAGGGCAGACACCCCAACGGCTCCTTAAACTCTGCTACATGTCAGTAACACCTCAAGTTCACATTCACTGAAGTTTCATTGTTGGTGTTCTCCCATAGTTTGAAAGTAAAGACATCGCTCAGGAGCAGGGCCAGATTAATATGGTGATTAGGTCATGAATATTCAAATGAGGCACCTGGTTTTTAAGCCATACCTGGTTACTGGAGTGGCTAAACGAGTGGAATAGAGCACAAGTTTTATGTTCATTTGAAATTTGGGGAGGAACTTTATGTGCCATGTGGTGTAAATAGAGTTTGACAAATCAGATTTTTTGTGTGTTTGCCATTTTTGTCTTTTGAGCATAAACAAAATCTTAGTTTGGAATCTGGTTTCTAATCTGTGACTTAAGATGGTTGTCTGTGCAGATGACCTATTATATAGTGCCTTTTATATCTATCTATCTATCTATCTATCTATCTATCTATCTATCTATCTATCTATCACCTTTCTATCTATCTATCTATCTATCTATAGCACCTTTCATGTCTATCTATCTATCTATCTATCTATCTATCTATCTATCTATCTATCTATCTATATAGTATCTTTCATCTATCTATCTATCTATCTATCTATCTATCTATCTATCTATCTATCTATCTATCTATCTATATAGTGCCTTTCACTCTATCTATCTATCTATCTATCTATCTATTGTATAGCACTTTTCATATCTATCTATCTATCTATCTATCTATCTATCTATGCTGTTTCGCTGTCGGTCTGTGGTTTGATTGCGTAGGTCTTTCGTGGGCGTGTCTGTGAGTTGCTGGCGGGGGAGGAGGAGGTGGTGGCGTGCCGAGTGGGCTCGTGAGTATTTCTTATTCTTTTTTCCTAATCTTTATATTTTTTGTTTTTCTCTAATGTGTAGGGGTTCATTTTGCTGTCTACATATTGCTTTTCTTATTGACTCCAGTATTGTATTTGCGGTGTGGCCGCAATGGCCGTGCCGAGACAAACACCGCCTGGCTTGATGCTGCGCAATTTTGAAAGCTTAACACGCCGGCATGGCGTGAAGTTGTTGGTTGATCCGATGGTCTCTGTTGAGACGTGTGTAGTGGAAGTCGGCAAGTTAATCGGCTGTAAAAATGTACGTTCAGCGTCTCGGATGAATAAAAGTGTTGTCGTGTTTCTAAATGATGAGAGTTTGGTGCATACTCTTGTTCAGAATGGTGTGATTATTAACGGTACCTTAATTTTAGTTTTACCTCTTTCTACTCCTGCACGGAGAGTGATTATTTCAAATGTTCCTCCGTTTCTAAAGAATGATATTCTCATCAAAGAACTTGAAAGATATGGGCGGGTAAAGATAAAGACGGGTCCGCATGTAGCGCTGTTGCAGTTAAGCACAATAAAGTTGAGAGCTCAGTCTCCGCAGCTGACGACTCTGAGAACGTTCAAGATGAGCCTGAGGTGCCTGCAGACGTCGGTACTTTGAGTCAGGATGAAGGCGGTGGCTCGGGGACATCAGTGAGGTCCAATCTGTCACCTCAGCTGAGCTTCCGTGGTGGCTACAGTAACGATAGTATAATCCGTTTCGTAAAATTTATTGAGGGCAAGAGGGGTGTGAATGTGAGTCACCATTTCCCTGATCTTCAACTGTTTTTGAGCTCAGCTAAGGGGGTCCTACGCCAGGCTACAGCTTTAGGCCTTAAGAGAACAGAAGCTGTGCGGCTGAAAAATGTGATGAGCAGGGTGAAAAGATCCTTAAATCCCAAGCCAGTATGATGTACTGCTGGACACGTCCTTCCATGTCTTTTTTAAAGTTGTTTTTGGTGACTGCTTTTCTTTTTTGCCTTTTCATGCCTTTGTGTAATTTTGGCACAATTAACATCAATGGAAGTCGACATGACAACAAGCGGGTCGCGGTATTTGATTATCTACTTAATAAACAGCTTAGTGTTATTTTGTTACAAGAAACTCACACAGACCCTGCTAACCAGGCAGACTGGCACAGAGGCTGGCAGGGACAGATATTTTTGAGCCACGGGTCGAGTGTTAGTGCCGGGGTCGCCATTCTCTTTTCTACTTCTTTCTCACCCGACTCGACTAGCGTGACAGAGGTAGTTAAAGGCAGACTACTGAAAGTGGAAGCCTGCTTAGGGGGCACAACGTGGGTCTTCATAAATGTTTATGCACCCAATGACGGAAGGGAGCATTTGCAGTTTTTCTCTTTGCTCCATGACTTACTTGTGCAGTGCAAAGATGAAGATCTTGTTTTTGTGGGGGGGGATTTTAACTGCACAGATGACGCCACCTTAGATAGAAATGGCCTGGAGCCTCACCTCAGCTCCGCGGCTCACTTGAAGTCAGTCCTCAGTAAGGCCAACCTTTTTGATGTCTGGAGGGCATTACACCCAGGAATTCGCCAGTACACGTGGGTGAAGGGTTCGGGGGGCTCGATCTCCATGGCGAGACTAGACAGAGTGTATTGCTTGAATCACCACAGCAATCTAATAGTGAACTGCTCCATTCATCCTTCTGGCTTCTCTGATCACAGTCTTGTCCTTCTCAAAGTTTCCCTTCCATTTCAATCTTCCTTTCCGTCATACTGGCACTTCAACAACAGCCTACTGAAAGATCTCCGTTTCATTGAAGTTTTTGAATTCTTCTGGAAGAGGTGGAGGTTGACGACAAGTTCCTTTTCATCTCTGCGGCAGTGGTGGGACTGTTCAAAAACTGAAATCAAAGTGCTGTGTCAGCAATACACACAGAATGTAACTCAGAACATGAGGAAGGCAATGGCAGAGTTGGAGGAGGACATCTTAGAGCTCTCTTCGTCTTTAGACAGCTCTTTTAATGATGGCGTCTTTGAAAATCTAAAGACAAAAAAACAAGATCTCATGGACTTATTGGACAGACGGGTGCATGGTGCTCTTGTGCGCTCAAGAATTCAGGAGTTGGTTGAAATGGATTCTCCTTCTCAATTTTTTTTTGGACTTGAAAAGAAAAGATCACAGAGTAAAGTGATTCACGCTCTGAAAAATGAGGATGGGCGCATCATCGAGGAGCCTGAGGCCATCAGAGCTCTAGCTCACGATTTTTATAAAAAGCTGTTCTGTGCCGAAACAACAGAAGATACTTCTGAGACCAGGAGCCTCCTAGACAACCTGCCACAAATCCCCAAAACGGAAAAATAGCTTCTGGATAAAACCCTCAGCTTAGAGGACTTGACTACGGCCCTCGGCGGACTAAATACGGGAAAGTCACCTGGCATAGACGGCTTGACGGTTGAGTTTTTTAAGACATTCTGGAATTTATTAGGTGCGGATTTATTGGCAGTCTTCAGGAGAGCATAATGAACAATGAACTGCCATTATCCTGTCGGCGGGCTGTTATTGCTCTGCTCCCAAAAAAAGGAGATTTGTCCGACCTCAAGAACTGGCGTCCTGTTAGCCTTTTATGTACGGATTATAAGATTCTGTCCAGGGCTCTGGCTACTCGCCTGCGTAGAGTAATGGGGTGCGTCATCAGATCAGATCAGACCTACTGTGTACCAGACCTCTCCATCTTTGATAATATTTTTCTGGTGCGAGACCTGATTACGACTTCAAAGCTTCTCAGTTTAAAGGCAGGAATGATCTCATTAGATCAAGAAAAAGCTTTTGACAGAGTGGATCACCAATATCTGTTCAGAGTCCTACAAGCTTTTGGGTTTGGATCCTCCTTCTCCAAATACATTGGAATGCTTTACTCAAATATATATGGCGTTCTGAAGATTAACGGTGCCACAACAGCCCCTTTCTCTGTCACCAGGGGTATTCGCCAGGGCTGCCCACTCTCAGGGATGCTCTACTCTCTGTCAATTGAGCCCCTCCTAGAGCAGCTCAGGCGTCGTATTTCTGGTCTCAGCATCCCAGTTTGCCCCACTACTTGTTTTAAGGTCGTTGCCTACGCAGATGATGTGACTGTGTTTGTGTCTTCTACATCTGAGGTAAACACTTTAGTCAACTACTTAGACGTTTTTCAAAGACTGACGACAGCGAAAGTCAATTGGCTGAAGAGCAATGCTTTCTTGCTGGGTGACTGGGGACTCGCGTCTCCTCCAGCTCTTCCTGAGACCCTCCAATGGAATAGAAACGTGTTTAAGTACCTGGGGGTGTATTTAGGCACAGATGGCACTGCTGTAGACAATTGGGTGGGGTGGACAGATCTGATCCAAGCAAGGCTGAACCGTTGGAAGTGGCTTCTGAGGGACATTTCATGTAGAGGCAGGGTGTTAATCCTGAATAACTTGATTGCCTCCATGTTTTGGCACAAGCTCAGGTGTGCTGATCCACCAGTAGCTCTGATCAAATCCGTACAGACGATCATCCTTGACTTTTTTTGGGACAGTCTACACTGGGTCCAGAGAGGTGTGCTGCACCTACCAGTGGCAGAAGGAGGGCAGGGACTGATTGACGTCAGGAGTAAAATCGAGGCCTTCAGGCTCCAGACGCTGCAGAGGCTGTTCTATGGTCCAGACGGCCTGCCTTGGAGAGACCTGGCGTTTGTACTTTTACACAAAGTGAGCGAGTTAAAATTTGACAAACAGCTACTCCTCTTAGACGCTTCCAAACTAACTTTATCATTTTTGCCAAAATTTTATCAGTCAATGTTGCTTACTTGGCATAGTAAACTTATGAGATCTCGTTTTGTTTTTGGCAATCTTCATTGTTTTTTAGAGGAACCTCTGATTTGGAATAATGTGTTGAAATCTCCTCTGCTCTTCTCTTGTCACTTCACCTCAATCCTAATTAATAATGGAATCACGAAGATTGGCCATCTTTTAAATAACCACACTGGCACATGGCACACCGCAGCACACCTCACATCGGTCCTGGGCGTGAGGTCTGAACGTCTCGTACACCACTTTCTGTGCCAGTTTAAGGAGGCCTTGGTGAACTTAGGCGCAGGGTCACTGTGCCAGAGCGTCTCTCCGGACAATCCGATCTTCAACTCAGATGTCACAGAACTCGTCATCCAAGTCAAGCCCAATGTCACAGACTGCACTGACCGTCCAGGATCCATTCTGATATTTGGCAACTTAATAGACAAGCAGTTTGACACGATGGGAAAAAATGAGCTCTACCAGGTGTGTGTTAA
The DNA here is from genome assembly GCF_016835505.1 of Polypterus senegalus. NCBI lineage: Eukaryota > Metazoa > Chordata > Cladistia > Polypteriformes > Polypteridae > Polypterus > Polypterus senegalus. Next base: position 56,046 of record NW_024379821.1, read on the forward strand.
GGTGACTTTTTATAAATTACTGAGAGACTTGTCAGACACACGGTGGAGACAAGAACTGCATGTTGGAGTGAATGAAACTCCAGCGTGGAGAACTTTTTACAAACAACCACTGCAAAAAAGAATTGGCGACCTGCAATGGAGGATTCTTCATGGGGCTCTCGCCACCAACTCCTTTTTATCGGTTATTTCACCAGGAACATCAGACTGTTGTCCGTTTTGTCAACAGCGAGAGACTGTCTTTCATCTTTTTGTTAACTGCAAACGGCTCGAACCATTTTTTATATTTCTCAAGACACTTTTGGATAGAATAGGACTGTCATTGTCAACTGTTGGCTTTATTTTTGATATTAAGTATACTCAGAGACAGAGAAACAAGTGTGTGCTGGGAAATTATCTACTGGGCCAAGCAAAACTGTCAATCCTCAAAACCAGGAGGAACAGAGAAAAAAACTCAAAGACCACCGATGTGCTCCTGATGTTTAAAGTGCTGGTGAAGTGCCGATTGAAGTTGGAATTCACTTACCATCAACTCATTGGAGACATGCAGACCTTCTGTGATTTATGGGGGCTTGTGGGGGCTTTGTGTTCTGTTGAGAGGGGCAAGCTGGTGACTGGGTGGTGACTTCTTTAAATGTCCTTCAAAATATTTAAATACTGGATGGTTGAAAGTGCAGAATAGGAGACTCCTGGGGAATACAATGCTGTGTGTATAATGGAGAGCGATGTACGGAGTAGGAGACGAGTACAGGAGGAGTGATGGTGGAGTAAACTGATTATGAAATGTGTGTTTATTATGGACAATTATTTATTATTTATGTGTGGATCAGGAGGCATGTATAAGGGAATAGTGGGTTTAATGAACAAATTATGAATTACTTATTTAAAATGGAAATTCTGTACTTTGTGTGTGGAGTAAGAAGCGTGCACGGGGCAATAGTAGTGGAGTAATGCAACATATTTATTAACTGCATATTACTGCTGTATTCATGTTTTTTTTTTTTTGTCATTGCACGAAGTAAAGTTAAATTTTAATATTAAAATAATCTATTAATATGCAGAGTGGGAGGAGTGTAAAGGGGGAGTAATGGTGGTCTTTGTATTATAATGAATTAACATTTGATTTTCTTATTAATGTGCGGAGTAGGAGGAGTGTAAAGGGGGAGTAGTGGTGGTCTTTGTATTATAATGAATTGTTAACTTTTTGATTATATTATTTATGTGCAAATTTACCCTTAACAAGTTTCCAACTGTGTCCCCGTGTTCTTGATGAACTCATTTTAAAATAACAGTCTTGATCCACTGTACTAATTCCCTTCATAATTTTAAACACTTCAATCATGTCACCTCTTAATCTTCTTTTACTTAAACTGTAAAGGCTCAGCTCTTTTAATCTTTCCTCATAATTCAACCCCTGTAGACCTGGAATCAGCCTAGTCGCTCTTCTCTGGACCTTTTCTAGTGCTGCTATGTCCTTTTTGTAGCCTGGAGACCAAAACTGCACACAGTACTCAAGATGAGGCTTCACCAGTGTGTTATAAAGCCTGAGTGTCACCTCCTGTGACTTGTGCTCCACACATCAAGGCGCTATATAACCTGACATTCTGTTAGTCTTCTTAATGGCTTCTGAACAGTGTTGGGAAGTTGATAGCTTAGAGTCCACTATGACTCCTAAATCCTTCTCATAAGGTGTACTCTCGATTTTCCGACCACTCATTGTGTATTCAAACCTAATATTTTTACTTCCTATGTGTAATACTTTACATTTACTGACATTAAATTTCATTTGCCACAAATCTGCCCAAGCCTGTATGCTATCCAAGTCCTTCTGTGATGATATAACGGATTCCAAATTATCTGCTAATCCACCTATCTTGGTATCATCTGCAAACTTAACCAGCTTGTTACTTATATTCCTATCTAAATCATTTATATATATTAAAAATAGCAGCGGCCCTATCACTGCCCCCTGCTGGTCACCACTCTTAACATCGGCCAGTTCTGATGAGGTTCCTCGCACCATCACCCTCTGTTTCCTGTGTGTGAGCCAATTCTGCACCCATCTAAAAACATCACCCTGAACTCCCACTTCTTTTAACTTGATGCCCAACCTCTCATGTGGCACCTTATCAAATGCTTTCTGAAAGTCCAGATAAATAATATCATAAGCTCCACTTTGATCGTATGCTTTTGTTGCCTCCTCATAGAATTCCAACATGTTAGTAAAACACGACCTCCCTCTTCTGACCCCATGCTGACTGTTCAGAATAACTCCTGTCCTTGCCATGTGTTGCTCAATCTGATCCCTAATAACTCATTCCATTAATTTTCCTGTGATGCTTGTTAAGCTTACTGGCCTATAGTTGCTTGGATCTGCCCTGTCACCGTTTTTGTATTATGGGATGATATTTGCCATTTTCCAGTCCTTTGGAATCTCTCTAGTGCGCAGTGACTTCCTAAAATATGTGTCAAGGGTTTATATCTGTACTCACTAGCCTCCTTAAGAACACGAGGATAAATATTATCTGGGCCTGGTGATTTGTTTGATTTCATCTTATTTAATCTGAGCAGCACTTCTCCCTCTACAATTTCCAAATCCCTCAGTACCTCCTTAGTAGTCCCTGTTACTGCTCTGAGGTTATCCACTTGCTCACTTGTAAACACCTCAGAAAAATGTAAGTTTAGGGCATCTTGGGATTAATAAAGTATCTATCTATCTATCTATCTATCTATCTATCTATCTATCTATCTATCTATCTATCTATCTATCTATCTATCTATCTATCTATCTATCTATCTATCTATCTATCTATCTATCTATCTATCTATCTATCTATCCTTTCTGTCTGTGGACTCTCTGTCAGTTGACTGCTCTGTTCTGGGTTGGCGTGGTTGTGGGTTGCTGGCCAGCTCCATTGCTGGAGGGTCTCTGTGAGTATTTGTAATTTTCTATCTTTTTTCTTCTTTTCTCTTAGCTATATTACTGTTGTAAATTTAGTTTGTTGTCATTTAAGACACAGCTTTGGCGTGTTTTTGGCCATGGCCGTGTCCAAAGAGTCAGTGCCGGGTTTATTGCCAAAGTTTTAAAGAGTCTCTCCCGCAGCAATGATGCTAACAACCTGGCAAATCTGAGGGTTTCTGTTGAGATGTGTGTGGAGGCAGTTGGGAGAATAGTTGGATATAAAAATTTTCGCTCAGCATCGAGAATGAATACATCGGTGGTGTTTTTTGTAAATGAGGAATCCCTGGTGAATTAGTTGGTAAAGGAAGGGTTAGTTATAAGTGGAGCGCTTGTCCCTGTTTTGCCTTTATCAACTCCAGCTAAAAAAGTAATTGTTTCAAATGTTCCTCCATTTTTAAAGATCCTCCTTTTTTAAAGTTCTGGTAAATGAACTGAAGCGCTATGGCCAGATCGTTTCAGAATTAACCATGATCCCTCTTGGTTGCAAACGGCATGAATTAAAACACGTTGTTTCATTTTGTAGACAAGTATATATGACACTAAATAACATGAATGACGATATTAATGTAGCCCTCCGATTTAAAGTGGACGCCAGTGACTATGTTGTGTTTGTCACGTCTGAATCCATGAAATGTTTCACTTGCGGTAGAGCAGGACACAAGGCCTCACAGTGTAAAACTGGATCAGTGGTATTTGTGGGTTCTCCTACTCACCCTGAGGACAATTTAGATGACAAGAATACTGAAGATAGTGAGCATGAATCTGAGGGTGGTGAAGAGGTTGAAAGTATGAATGAGTGTGAGATTGATATGAAGGAGGCGATGGCTGCAGCGGGTGTTGTTTGTGATCAGCCCCTTAGTACTTTGGTGACGGCGGCTCCTGAGAAGAGTCTGCTTCAAAGTATTACAGATATATCGGCCAAGGCCGGCGGTTCAGCTAATCGCCTATCAGTCAGTCCTGAGCTCCGCGAGACGGCAGAGAGCACACCGACTGAAGTTCACGTATTGCCTGAAATCAACTGCACTGGGGTGGCAGCAGCAGCAGTTTGCTCAGGAGAAGCTGTGTTACTGGTGCCGGCTGTAAATAAGCCTCAGATCACTGATACGATTGTAGAAATTAACGCTTCCGATCACAGTCTCCTGCCGGAGAGCTCATTGAAGGGGGCTGCTGAGGGGCAGAGATGTGAGAGAGCCGAGACTGACGGCGGAGTGGCCGCTGTGGTGAGCGGCAGTGCAGCGGTGTGTGAAGGAGTGAGTAAGAAAAAAAGGAAGGAGTAATCAACGGATAGAGGACAGGCAAAGAAAAGCCTTGTGTCAAATCAGTCACCTAAGGAACATAGCGAGTGTGTGACAAATCAAAGTGACATCACAAATGAGTTAAGGGACAATATGGAGGGTGAGAGTGATATTGACACCTCTCAGTATCTGCTAAGACACAGTTATAGTACAGCCAGCATTAGGAGTTTTTTGGAGTTAATTGATGGCAAGAAAGGAGTGAAGGTTGAAGATCAACCTGTACAAAGAGTTATGCGTGAATCAGTTCAGTTAGGCATGGAGCAAAAAGAAGCAACCAGATTAAAGCATGTTATCGGCAAAGTGTGCAAGTCACTCAACCCAAAATAATTGATCGTCACTTTAGTCGGCTCATTTGTTTGGTGTCGTGTCTTTTACTGTGGACTCCCATTGGCAGTCACTTCACATTGGGAGTTTGAATGTTAATGGCTGTAGAGGAGGGACAAAGAGGGCTGTGGTTTTTAAATTCTTAGAACAGAAAGCTTTGCATGTCAGCCTGCTCCAGGAGACCCATTCTGACCTTCAGAATCAACCAGACTGGCTACGAGAATGGTGGGGTCAGGTTTTTCTTAGCCATGGTTCTAGTCTTAGTGCTGGGGTGGCCATATTGTTCTCCAAATCTGTACAATCCCAGGTCACTGCCATTCAGTGAGGTGGTGGCTGGACGATTGCTTGTGGTTCAGGTCAAAGACGGGGATCAGGATGTGGTGTTCATTAATGTCTATGCCCCTACCAACGGAAGAGAAAGGATTTGTTTTTTTGAATCGTTACGAAAGGTGGTTGATTCTTTTGTTAATGGCGAGTTGGTGCTGGTGGCTGGTGATTTTGATTGCACAGTTAATTACATGTTGGATCACAATGGCGTTGAACCTCATCCTGCCTCTGCTCAAGTCCTAGCAGCTCTTTTAAAACGGGCCGATCTCGTGGATGTCTGGCGTCATAAATTCCCATCAGACAGACAGCACACCTGGGTGAAGGGATGGAGTGGCTATGACTCGATTAGATCACTTTTACTGTCCCAGTCACAATCTGAACACTGTCACTTCTGCCTCTGTCTCTCTTGTTGGCTTTTCTGACCATTCTTTGGTGGGGCTGAAAGTTGTCATCCCTAAAAAAAAACTTTTTTCAAAACTTTCTGGTATTTCAACATTTCACTACTAGAAGACACCCATTTTGTGAAATGTTTTGAGATTTTTTGAAGCAGTGGACTGTTACCAAATGTAGATTTGATTCACTCAAGCAGTGGTGGAACATTTCGAAAGTTCAGATAAAGGCTTTTTGTCAACAGTACACATAGGAAGTCACTCAGAAGTGCCTGCTGAACATGGAAGCCTTAGAAAAAGATATTTTGAAACTGAAGGATGCTTTACAAAAGAGATTTGATGAGGAGATTTTTTTTTCTGCTTTAACATCTAAAAAGCGTCCCCTTGCTGATCTTTTGGATTTACGTGCAGAAGGGGCCCTGGTGAGGTCACGTTTTCAAAATATAAATCATTTGGATGAACCTAAAATTTTTTTCTTTGGATTTGAGAAGAAAGAAGTCCAAAGCAAATTGATTCACATGCTGCACGACGCAGAGGGGAGAGAACTGAGCACCACTGAAGACATCAGAGACTTTGCTGTTTCTTGTTATACAAATTTATTTAAGAATGATTTTATTGATCATTTGGCAATGACTGATTTTCTCGATGGTCTTCCTAGGATTTTAAAAGATTTTATGCTAAAACTGGACTCTGAAATAACTTTCAGGAAATGTTGGATTCACTCTTCCATCTAAACACAGGAAAGTCTCCAGGGATTGATGGCCTTCCCGTTGAGTTCTACAGACAGTTCTGGCCTTTCCTGGGGCTGACATGCATGCAGTGTTCATGGAAAGATGTAGAGTTACCTCTGAGCTGCAGTACATCGGTGATTACTCTGCTTACAAAAAAGGAATATCTATGCCAAATAAAGAACTGGCGTCCCGTGAGTCTGCTCTGTACAGACTATAAGATTTTCTCCAGGACTTTGGCAACCTGTCTGAGGACTGTAATGAGTTTGGTGGTTAATTCTTGTCAAGCTTACTGTCTACCTGACTGCTCAATTTTTGATAACATTTTCTTCATGAGTGATGTGATTGAAGTATAAACAATGTATGGTGTAGATCTGGGAATTTTATCTATTGATCAGGAGAAGGCTTTTGATAGAGTTGATCACAGATATTTGTTTAACACCTTGAGATGCTTTGGGTTTGGGGAAAATTTTATCAAAATGATCAGACTCTTATATACTAAGGTTTTTGGTATTTTAAAGATTAATGGCACAATGAGTGCCCCTTTCCTGGTCAAGAGGGGGATTTGACAGGGGTGCGCCTTATCAGGGATGTTGTACTATTTGTCGATTGAGCCATTCCTTTTTCAGATTATTAAGAGACTGCAGGGTGTGGATCTCCCTTCCCGCCCAGTTGTCACTGCCAAATGTTTGGCCTACAGTATACAGTACGATGTGTCCATATTTGTCAAATCTGACCATGATGTCAATGTGGTAGTTTCGTGCCAAACAACATTTGAAAGCATCTCCTCAGCTAAAGTCAACTGGGCTAAGTGCAATGCTCTTCTACTCGGCTCTTGGGTTGAACATCCACCGCCAAAGCTTCCTGCAAATCAGACCTGGAACAGGAAGTGTTTTCATTATTTTGGGGTGATGTTGGGAAGTGAAGGACTGGATGAGAGTAATTGGGATGGCATTTTGGATCAAGTCAGTGCTCAGCTGAACAAATGGAGATGGAGATATAGTGCCTATAGTGCCTAAGTCATAGCCATGTCCTGAAGAATTCCTCCCAGGCTTCACCATGAAATTTTAAAAATAATTCAAGGAAAAAACAGAATAAAGGTGGTCATGGACCTGATGGTCTCTGTTGAGGCCTGTGTACTTGAGGTGGCAGAAAGAGTGGGCTGCAAGGATGTACAATTAGCCTCACAAATGAACAAATCAGTTGTGGTTTTCTTGAATGATGAAACTTTGGTTCTTGTCCTGGTATAGGGTGGGCTCCTAATAAGCTGCTCACTAGTCACAGTGTAATCTTTGTCGACTCCAGCTAAGCAAGTCATCGTTTCTAATGTACTTTTATTTATGAGAAACAAAATGTTAATAAATTGATTTTGGAGATATGGTGAAGTCATAACGGACATGATGATGAGCATGCTAATGTGCAAATCTCCTGATTGGAAACATGGCATCCCATTCAGATGACAGGTGAAAATATTATTAAATGACATACAGTACATGAAGAACTCAATGTAGACCTGAACTCAGTAGACGGGTGTGATTATGTTGTGTTTGTCTCCACGGAGTCAATGAAGTGCTTTAAAAGTAGTCAGACAGGACATAAGACAAACAAATGTAAGCACAGTGAGATAAAAGATAACTTAGATATGTCAGGAATGTCCAGTGAGTACAGAGAACTCGTTAAGGAGAACATCAGATGACAAAGTGAAAGATTTAGTGACGGATGAATCAGAAATGGAGGACAAACTGGCATTTAAATCTGAAGCAATGACTGAAGGCTGACTTCGCAGCTTTGATTAAAGACACGAAGGAGAGGACCCCATTGGCAAAGATCTTCATTTCGGGTCCACTACCTCTTGTCAGACGATCCAACGAGTACTACAGTCGTCTGCTGGGATTGAACAACTGGCTACAGGGTTTCTGCAAGAAGAAGGATGTCGGTTTCATCAACAATTGGAATTTCTTTTTGGAAAGGCCGCGTCTCTTCAAGCGTGATGGCCTGCAGTAATTCGTTTTTCTTGACTATCTATCTCTGCTCTTAACCCCTTCCGAAATAATACTGCTGTGCCAGGACATGATGAATGTTTAATAGAGTCTTCCGTTAAAGTGCACACCATTAATACTGTAATAAGCAATCTCAATGCACGTAGAAAACCTAGGAAATACGGCATAAACTCCAATAATCTAATTAAAATCACTATTTTAGAGGAACAATGTATTAAAACTATAAAAACAGATCACAGATTAAACAAAAAATACACACAGAGCGGCGCTAATAATAATAATTTAGTTCCTATTCCAAATAACAATAACGCACATAGTACTCATCTCTGCACCTCTGAAACATTAAATATGGCACTATTAAATGTTAGAGCTTTAACTAACAAAACGTTTTTTATCAACGATCTTATTAGTGATAAAAAAATAGATCTTATTGCACTAAATGAAACATGGCTTAGTTCAGATGGCGCGGCAGTTTTAATCGAATCTGCGCCTCCAGATTACAGTTTTACTCGGGCAGACCGCCAGGGAAAAGGGGGGCGGATTGGCTAACATTTACTCGAGACGATTAAAATGTAAAGATATCAGTTTTGGTAAGTTCAAGTCCTTTGAGTATCTCGCCGTTGTTATTCATGGAGATTCTCAAGTTCTAGTACTATCCGTGTATAGACCTCCTAAATATAACGCGTCGTTTTTTGAGGAATTCTCTGACTTAATGTCAATTTTAATTACTAACTATGACACACTCCTAATAGTTGGCGACTTTAATTTTCATATAGATAATCAGTGTGATCTAAAAGTAAAAGAATTTATGAACCTCCTGGATTCTTTTGATTTGAGACAACTCATAAATCAGCCTACACATAAAGCAGGTCATACATTAGACTTAGTGATTACTAAAGGACTGAAAGTTGATATAAAACAGATCATTGATATTGGTCTATCAGACCATTTTCTTCTACTTTTAATATAGAAATAATGATAAAAACACTCATGAGAAGCATATTGTTAAAAACGCTTCTTTGATTCGCAGCAGCTTTAAAACTTACAAACATTTTAAGCAATCAGTCCGTTTATAGTGCCAGCTATAATAGCGAGGACAATGTAAATAGTAAGGTGGAAAGATTTAATTCTAAAGTGAGAGCTGCTGTTGACATAGTTGCACCTGAAAAGACAGTGAAAAAATCTTCTAGCATTGTTATACCATGGAAGACCCAAAGAGTGTCTGATTTAAAGAGAACATGCGTAGAGCTGAGCGTCAATGGAGGAAGACTAAACTTACTATCCACATGAAATATTAAAAGTCAAAATAACAGAATACAATAACACTGTCCGTCTTGAGAGACGCTGCTATTTCTCTAAGATTATAAATAACAATGCTAGTAATCCCAGAGTCTTATTTTCAACAATTGATCGCCTACTAAACCCAGGTAGCTCAAAGGAATGCCTCCTAAGTGCTTCCAGTGAAACCTGTGAGGCTGTCGCTGTATTTTCAATCAAAAATTAATGATATTAGAAATAACATAGTATATCTCCCCAACACTAAGGATCCTCCTAAACCCCAGCATCCTGTTATAAACAAATTAAACTCTTTCACTAGGATAGATTTACCTGATTTAAAAAAAATAATCTCTCAATTAAAACCCTCCACCTCGTCCTTGACCCGATACCAACAAGGTTTTTCAAAGAAGTATCAGGCGTGCTAATTGATAATGTTCTTGACATAGTAAATTCGTCACTAGATACTGGGGTCTTCCCAGACTGTCTTAAGACTGCTGTAGTTAAACCCCTACTTAAGAAACATAATCTTGACCCCTCAGCTCTTGAAAATTTTAGACCCATCTCTAACCTGCCCTTCTTAAGTAAAGTTCTAGAGAAGGCAGTCATTATGCAGTTAAATGACCACCTAAATAAACATGCTATTCTTGATAAATTTCAGTCAGGTTTTAGAACAAATCACAGCACAGAAACTGCACTCGTTAAAGTAGTAAATGACTTGGGTAAATGCAGACAGAGGCCATTTATCTGTTCTCATCCTCTTAGATCTGAGTGCTGCATTTGACACCATTGATCACAACATTCTTAGAAATCGCCTTAGTCAATGGGTGGGCCTCTCTGGCAGTGTCTTAAATTGGTTTGAATCCTACCTGACAGGGAGAAAATTTTTGTTAGTTGTGGGAATTACAACTCAAGACACATGATATCCAATATGGTGTTCCACAAGGCTCTATCCTGGGTCCCTGTTATTCTCAATCTACATGCTTCCGTTAGGTCAGATTATCTCAGGGCACAACGTGAGCTACCACAGCTATGCTGATGACACACAGCTGTACTTATCAATAGCACCTGATGACCCGATTCTATTGATTCACTAACACAATGTCTGACTTGTATCTCAGAATGGATGAATAGTAATTTTCTCAAGTTAAATAAAGAGAAAACTGAAATTTTAGTGATCAGCAATAATGGATACAATGAGGCTATTAGAAATAAACTGGATACATTAGGATTAAAAGTCAAGACGGAGGTAAAAAGCTTAGGGGTGATTGTTGACTGTAATCTGAATTTTAAATCACATATTAATCAGATCATTAGGACAGCATTTATTCACTTAAGAAACATAAGTAAAGTTAGACCTCTTATATCACTGAAAGATGCTGAGAAATTAGTTCACGCTTTGTTTTCAGTCGACTAGATTACTGTAACGCACTCCTCTCAGGACTACCCAAAAAAGATATAAATCACTTGCAACTAGTGCAGAATGCAGCTGCTAGAATCCTAACTAGGAAAAGAAAATCAGAACACATTTCTCCAGTTTTGATGTCACTACACTGGTTACCTGTGTCATTCAGGATTGACTTTAAAATTCTGCTTATGGTTTATAAAGCCTTAAATAATCTGCCCATCTTATATATCGGAATGTCTGACACCTTATATTCCAAATCGTAACCTCAGATCCTCAAATGAGTGTCTCCTTAGAATTCCAAGAACAAAACTTAAAAGAAGTGGTGAGGCGGCCTTCTGCTGTTATGCACCTAAAATCTGGAATAGCCTGCCAATAGGAATTCACCAGGCTGATACAGTAGAGCACTTTAAAACACTGCTGAAAACACATTACTTTAACATGGCCTTTTTATAACTTCATTTTAATCTTGATTTAACTTAATCCTGATACTCTGTATGTTCAATTTCCTCATAATAACTACTCATGGTGGCTCTAAAATCGTACTGACCCCTACTCTCTTTTCTGTTTCTTTTTCTGATTTCTTTGTGGTGGTGGCCTGCGTCACCTCCACCTACTCAAAGCTTCATGATGCTCCAACAATGATGGACGGATTAAAAGGCAGAACTCTACGTGACCATCATCATCATCAAGCCCTTTCCGTGAGAATCCTAAATCCAAAGAGGACTGTTTCATTTATGTGAGGTAGAATGACCAGAGTGGACTGGGTGGTCTAATGGTCTGGAATCCCTACAGATTTTATTTTTCTCCAGCCGTCTGGAGTTTTTTTTGTTTTTCTGTCCCCCCTGGCCATTGAACCTTACTCTTATTCGATGTTAATTAATGTTGATTTATTTTGTTTTATAATTGTGTCTTTCATTTTTCTATTCTTTAATATGTAAAGCACTTTGAGCTACTGTTTGTATGAAAATGTGCTATATAAATAAATGTTGTTGTTGTTGTTGTTGAAGCTCAGGGTGAAATGAAAACAGGAGAAAGTGTTTCAGTAACACCAGGATATGAAACAGCTGAGCCAGTGATGACCAGCAGAGAGCCAGAGATAGAAACGAGTCGGAGTCTCATCCATTACGGGAGATGGACGTCTGAAGTGGAACTCTGTTTGCAGTTGTATTATTTTTTCACTTTTTTTAATCATTCTGGGGTATCCTGTATTTACTCAACCCGAGGGGGTTCAATTACAGTATAAGCAAGCATACAGTATATAAAAATGAGCAGCAGAAAAAAGGCTCAGAAAGAAACGGAAAAGACAGCTAAAGCTTCATCCAAGCCTAGACAAGCTTCAAGTTCAACCTCAAGGTACAGCCTTTCAGAAACTGACCTAGAACAGACAGAAGATTAGAACCCTGTAGACGAGAACAGGCCATTCAGCACAACAACGTTCGCCAGTCCTGTCCATTTATTTCTTCCAAAAAAACATCTAGTCGAGTTTTGAAAGTCCCTCTTACTGTCTACCACACTACTTGGTCGCTTATTCCAAGTGTCTATCGTTCTTTGCGTAAAGAAAAACTTCCTAATGTTTGTGTGAAATTTACCCTTAACAAGTTTCCAACTGTGTCCCCTTGTTCTTGATGAACTCATTTTAAAATACAAGTCTCGATCCGCTGGACTAATTCCCTTCATAATTTTAAACACTTCAATCATGTCACCTCTTAATCTTCTTTTCCTTAAACTGTAAAGGCTCAGCTCTTTTAATCTTTCCTCATAACTCATCCCCTGTAGCCCTGGAATCAGCCTAGTCGCTCTTCTCTGGACCTTTTCTAGTGCTGCTATGTCCTTTTTGTAGCTGGAGACGAAAACTGCATGCAGGACTCCAGATGAGGCCTCACCAGTGTGTTATAAAGCTTGAGCAGAACCTCATGTGACTTGTACTCCACACATCAAGGCGTTATATACCCTGACATCCTGTTTGCCTTCTTAATGGCTTCTGAACACTGTTGGGAAGTTGATAGCTTAGAGTCCACTATGACTCCTAAATCCTTCTCATAAGGTGTACTCTCGATTTTCCGACCGCCCATTGTGTATTCAAACCTAATATTTTTACTTCCTATGTGTAATACTTTACATTTACTGACATTAAATTTCATTTGCCACAAATCTGCCCAAGCCTGTCTGCTATCCAAGTCCTTCTGTGATGATATAACGGATTCCAAATTATCTGCTATTCCACCTATCTTGGTATCATCTGCAAACTTAACCAGCTTGTTACTTATATTCCTATCTAAATCATTTATATATATTAGAAATAGCAGCGGCCCTAGCACTGCCCCCTGCTGGTCACCACTCTTAACATTGGCCAGCTCTGATGAGGTTCCCCACACCATCACCTTCTGCTTCCTGTGTCTGAGCCAATTCTGCACCCATCTAAAAACATCACCCTGAACTCCCACTTCTTTTAACTTGATGCCCAACCTCTCATGTGGCACCTTATCAAATGCTTTCTGAAAGTCCAGATAAATAATATCATAAGCTCCACTTTGATTGTATCCTTTTGTTGCCTCCTCATAGAATTCCAGCATGTTAGTAAAACACGACCTCCCTCTTCTGACCCCATGCTGACTGTTCAGAATAACTCCTGTCCTTGCCATGTGTTGCTCAATCTTATCCTTAATAATTCCTTCCATTAATTTTCCTGTGATGCTTGTTAAGCTTACTGGCCTCTAGTTACTTGGATCTGCCCTGTCACCCTTTTTATATAATGGGATGATATTTGCCATTTTCCAGTCCAGTGCAGTGACTTCCTAAAAATATGTGTCAAGGGTTTATATCTGTACTCATTAGCCTCCTTAAGAACTCGAGGGTAAATATTATCTGGTCCAGGGACCTCATGTATAACGCCGTGCCTAGAATTTGCACTATAACATGACGTAAGCACAAAAGCTGAAATGTGCTTACGCACAGAAAAATCCAGATGCAGGAATCTGTGTGTACTCCAACTTCCGTTTTCTTCCGCTCCATAAATCCCAGTCAGCGTGAAAAGTAACGCTCATGCATGCGCCTTCTGTCCCGCCCCAACTCCTCCCAGAATTGCACCTCTTTGAATATGCAAATCAATATAAATCGCACTTAAGCTCAGCCTTCTGTGAAAAGTCAATGGGAAAATCACGGGGGAAAAGAGTTTCAGCGAATACCAAGTGGAGGCAAAGGAAAAACATACTATTTGTTGATTTAAACTGTGGTATAATCAACAAAAGGAAGTTGATCGAGTGACATACCGTGTTGGAGAAACTCACGATCACAAAGTCACACAGTGCCGGAAATAAAAAAGAAGTTGTCAGATATCAAAATCACAGTGAATAGGCGAGTCATAGCCCACCGTGTGTCATATGAAAGCTTATTAGGGTAAAGAGAAAAAAGGCACACGGTGGGGAAAAAGCACGAAATATCAACTTCAGTCTCGAAATTTCCACTTTAATCACGTAGTTTATTTTGTCATTAAAGTAGAACATCATAAACTTCATCTTAAAATCGTTTACTTAACCAGTTTCTCAAATCACATCGTAATTAAAGTAGCACGTTAAATGATTTGTTTTGTATGTGATCTTCTACTCGTATGTGCTCTGTGTGTGTGAATCACTACTTGCTTCTTAAACCGGCTCTCTTCCTCCAACTGGACACAGAATCCATTACATTCGTGATATTACACTGAATAACTAAAATACTGAGATGTATACGTGATGTCATTTTCATGATGATAGGAGTTAAATCACGTTATTAAACATGAGTTTCACGGCCAGTGATTGTGCACAACCATTTATAAAATAATTTATTGCAGCAGTACTCAGGGGTGGCTCTAGGCTTGTGGTGGCCCTGGGCAGAAAAAGAATCGGTGGCTCCTTCGCCCGCCAATGTCAGTGAGGTAGCTTATGCACGGTGGATAGCCACGTCCGTTGCAGACACTGCATAGTCGCCTCGTGCTCATGACACAAGCGTTTAACTTTTGTCAAAATTTGCCGCTGCGTTTTTAGCTGTGTCGTTATTTTCTCTTTCTGTTTTATATTCAACTAGCAAAACACCCGCGCTTCGCAGCGGAGAAGTAGTGTGTTAAAGAAGTAATGAAAAAGAAAAGGAAACATTTTGAAAATAACGTAACATGATTGTCAATGTAATTGTTTTGTCACTGTTATGAGCGTTGCTGTCATACATATATATATATATACACACACACACACACACGTAAACATATATATATACGTATACACATATACATATACTGTATACATATACATACATATCTACATATATACACATACACATATATATATACACATACATTTATATATATACATCCACATATATACATATATATATATATATATACATATATATATATATATATATATATATATATATATATATATATATATACCCTTTGGGGTGCTTTTACATGCACTTAGCACTGAGTGTGTATTATGAACTTATCTGTTCAAGTTTTATTTAAATTTTAAATATAAGTCATTTTTATTGAGCTGAATGACTTCCGGCCTGTCACTCTGACGTCACATCTGATGAAGACCATGGAGCGGCTGCTGCTTCACCACCTGAGGCCACAGGTCTGCCACGCCCTCGACCCTCTGCAGTTCGCATACCAGGAGAAGGTGGGAGCAGAGGATGCCATCATCTATATGCTACACGATCCCTCTCCCACCTGGACAGAGGCAGTGGTGCTGTAAGAATTATGTTTCTGGACTTTCTAGCGCCTTCAACACCATCCAACCTCTGCTCCTTAGAGACAAGCTGACTGAGATGGGAGTAGACTCACACCTGGTGGCATGGATTGTGGACTATCTTACAGACAGACCTCAATATGTGCGTCTTGGGAACTGCAGGTCTGACATTGTGGTCAGCAGCACAGGAGCACCGCAGGGGACTGGACTTTCTCCGGTCCTGTTCAATCTATATACATCAGACTTCCAATATGACTTGGAGTCCTGTCATGTGCAAAAGTTCGCTGATGACACTGCTATTGTGGGCTGCATCAGGAGTGGGCAGGAGGAGGAGTACAGAAAGTTAATCAAAGACTTTGTTAAATGGTGCGACTCAAACCACTTACACCTTAACACCAGCAAGACCAAGGAGCTGGTGGTGGATTTTAGGAGGCCCAGGCCCCTCATGGACTCTGTGATCATCAGAGGAGACTGTGCAGAGGGTGCAGACCTTTAAATATCTGGGAGTGCAGCTGGATGACAAATTGGACTGGACTGCCAATACTGATGCTCTATGTAAGAAAGGTCAGAGCCGACTATACTTTCTGAGAAGGTTGGCATCCTTCAACATCTGCAGTAAGATGCTGCAGATGTTCTACCAGACGGTTGTGGCGAGTGCCCTCTTCTATGCGGTGGTGTGCTGGGGTGGCAGCATAAAGATGAAAGACGCCTCACGCCTGGACAAACTTGTTAAGAAGGCAGGCTCTATTGTAGGAGTAAAGTTGGACAGTTTAACATCTGTGGCAGAGCGACGGGCACTAAGCAAACTCCTGTCAATCATGAAGAATCCACTGCATCCACTGAACAGGATCATCTCCAGGCAGAGGAGTAGCTTCAGTGACAGACTGCTGTATCCGTCCTGCTCCACTGACAGACTGAGGAGATCGTTCCTCCCCCACACTATGCAACTCTTCAATTCCACCCGGGGGAGTAAATGCTAACTTTAATTTTATTTTAATTTTTATTACTATTTAATTTAATATTGTTTCTTTGTATCAGTATACTGCTGCTGGATTATGTGAATTTCCCCTTGGGATTAATAAAGTATCTATCTATCTATCTATCTTTAGTCGACAGAAATATGTTTGGTAGGAATGTAAGTTAAATTTAGTCATTATTGCATAAATTTCTCTTCACAATAGAAATTTAAAGACTAAATTCAACTTACATTCCTATCCAAGATATTTCTGTCGACTAAATAGAACCTATTTATATCCAAATAGAACTTGAAAAGATATATTTTTTCGAATCTGATCACGCATTTTAGATCAACTTGACGCGCACTACATCGAGCCCACATGCTATTGTGCTCTCGCCTGCCTACCTCAATAAGTCACCGTCGCTTGGCTCTTACTTTTTTACCATTCATTTAAACATGGCTAGTCGCGAAAAAATTACAAAATGGAAGGAGGATTACACTGAGTATGGCTTTACCAAAACAATTATTGATGGCAAATAAAGTATCTATTATTCATAAAGCTTCAATTGGTGATCTGCTTTTTTTGCGTTAACCTCATATTTTTTCATACTTCTTCTCAAACCAAGGGGGATGCGAAATCGGCATCGTTCGTCACAGGGGGTGCGAGGGTAAAATGAATCGGGAACCACTGATATATATATATGTGTGTGTGTATATATAATATATGTGTATATGTATTGTCACACACGTGCGCATGGGAGGCAGCTAAAGGGCTTGAGTGAAGGCAGTTCTGAGGCATGCCGGGATGTGGCAGAGTGCACTGACTCTTTTTCTCCCTTTCCTGTAGACCATTCCTGGGAGATTCCACCTGGCCCTCTTGACGTCACTTCTGGGACTGAGCCAATGGAAGCAGACCTTACTAGCTCCGACCCCTCTGATGTCACGTCCGGGTGTGATCCAATGATTGAAGACCACGTGCCCGATCCTTATGACCTCACTTCCTGTCTTCCCCTTCAAAAGCCTGCCCTTTTCCCCTTTTCCCTCAGTCTTGTTTTGGACTCGTTTGTATGCACTTCAGTGCTGTGTATTTCTATAAAAGAACGACTTTGCAGCCAGGATACTAAATTATACGGGTGGCTGCTCCAAATCTTTATCTGAGTATGTCTCATTCTTGTGACAATGTATAGAAATAGTTTTACTGTCAAATAATGCAAAGAGTACGCGACACACATAAAAAACTCAATAATAACTTATAAACTTGCAATATTATTTAGGAAAATCACAACATTTTACTCACCAAAAATGCGGATTATTTGTAAACAAAATCCATCCTCCTCTCTTTCCTCAAAAACAGTTCAATTACTCTGTCATACGGATTATCCATGCACTTCAGTTCCATCAAAAAGTCCCTTTCTATCGCCATTGAAGCTAATGCTGAAAGTCAAACCTGCCCTGTCGTATTTCTGGCATAATTTTTAATTCGCTTTAGGGCTGAAAATGTCCGCTCGACAGAAGCAGTGTATACTGGAATGCTCACTGCCAAATATACCAATGTGAACAGCTGCCCCATGCTCTCATTCAGATTTTTCTGATGAAGGAAGTCAAGGAGATTAGTGGGAGATTTTCCTGCAAAATCATCCATGGCATACATTACAGTCAGTTCTGTTTATAGCCGAGACAGATCGAAAACCGCTCTGTGGCTCTTGTGTTAAACTGGAGAAGGCTGCATGCGTGAAATTTTTCTTGTATTCCCGAAACTTCTGGGCCTTGAGGAGCGTGACAAACATCAGGTTTTTTATGGTCTTGAAATCTGGTCTGTGTCTGGCAAATAATATTGTCCAGAATCCTGCCATGGAGTTGGCCATAGTGCGCGCGACGATCTTGCACTCGGAGCGCTTGCGGTGCGTTCAGTGGCCTCGTAGAGTTCATCATATCGGCTTCTATCCAATCAATGGATTTGAATACGGTGACGTTGCCATACGCCTGCTAGAGGGCCCTACTGACACCAACTCAAGATCTAATTGGTTGAAGCAACAGGTTAATCGACATTTATTCTGTGTTAGAGTACCTGCACAATGGATTGTGAAGGCCTCTCTGCCTGGCAACAAATGATGGCTGAAATGTGATTGGTTAAATGCTTTAATACGAAAATACATGCCTGGAATCAGCATAACGATCGGAAAAGCTATGAAAGGAAGCGGACAGACTATTTGGAATTATTTAATAAGTATTCATGGACAAAATATAATTAACATCAGTTTGTGATTCAGATATTTTTACTTATGAATATGGTAAGCACAGTCCTTCACCCACGAATATTTACCTTATATGGGCAGTCACTTAATTACGTGGGTGGCGTGATGATGCGAGACGCCACTCTGCCTCCCACGGCCATCGAGCTGCAGTCTATTACAGTATATGGATGAAAATAGGTTCCATTAATGACCATTACGTGTAGAATTTTGAAATGAAACCTGCCCAACTTTTGTAAGTAAGCTGTAAGGAATGAGCCTGCCAAATTTCAGCCTTCTACCTACACGGGAAGTTGGAGAATTAGTGATGAGTGAGTGAGTCAGTGAGTCAGTGAGTGAGTCAGTGAGTCAGTCAGTCAGTCAGTCAGTCAGTGAGGGCTTTGCCTTTTATTAGTATAGATATATATTGGTCTGGCCGCCCCTGCAGTCTTTGTTTTTCTTTCCCCAAGTAACCGATCGCCATACAATCAGCTCTGTAATAGACGTTAAGCCATCTGTAAGCTTAGAGTGCCGATTCTTCAAAACGTTTAAGGAACATTGAAATATCTTCGTAGTACATGTTTAATTATTCTATTCTTCACGACAGTCCCAGTGAAGAATATAGATTATTTAAATGAAGTTAAAGTTTTATTTGTATAATATAATAAACATATGTTGCTGTATTTCATCTTAAAAATTATATCGTCATCATATGTAAATACTCGCTTTATAAAGTGGCGCAGGTTGTGTGATATTATAACTATAGTGCAAATTTACAGTCAGGTGATTGTACTTATAAGTACTAACAGTTCTACAAGGAGCAGTTGATTGAGTGCATTTAAAGTTCTTGGGATTAAACTGTTTCTGAACCGCGAGGTCCGTACAGGAAAGGCTTTAAAACATTTTGCAGTGGCTGAGACAGCGTGTCCTTGAAGCTGTATACCGATAATTCTCTTTCCAATCAACTGCTGCTGTGATTCACACTCAGATACAGTTATATAAATATAGTGGTGCAGTGAGAGTAATATGGAAAAGATGATGACAACTAATGGGAGCAACTGAAAGAAGAAAAAGAAGAAGATGGTGCAGTAAGAGTAACAAAGTTAAAGCAGTTATAGTATTTGGAATACTATGGCTATTCCCTGGACCATTATATTGTTACAAGTTAATTACAATCAGATGCATTACACTAATAAACAATATGCGTCAGGAAAATAAAAGAGTAACCACACAGGAACAGTAGCACTGCTTTGATCCTGGGTGCTGCCAGTCTGCAAAACCGAGCGGAGAACTTGCCTATGACAGGGTATGAGGTACCGTGGAAAAGTGTGTGGCTTTACGCCAAGTGTAGGTTTTATACATCGTGATTTGATCGTGGAAAAGTTCTTACGCAACATTTCTGTGCATACGCACCGTTCATACATGAGGCCCTTGGTGATTTGTTTGATTTCAGCCTATTTAATCTGATCAGCACTTCTTCCTCTACAATTTCCAAATCCCTCAGTACCTCCTTAGTAGTCCCTGTTACCACTCTGAGGTTATCCACTTGCTCACTTGTGAAGACCTCAGAAAAATGTAAGTTTAGGGCATCCACTATTTCACTGTCTGTATGTTTTAATTCCCCTTTACTATTTCTGATGCACTTCACCTCCTCCTTTACTGTTCTTTTAGTACTAAAATACTGAAAGAAGAACTTAGGGTCGTCTTTCGCCTTATCTGCTATATTCCACCCCAACTGTCTTTTAGCATTTTGAGCTACATTTTTTTTGTATGAAAATGTGCTATATAAATAAATGTTGTTTTGTTGTTGTTGTTTTAGCCTCCCTGATATCCTTCTTAATGGTTGCCCTCATGTTCTCAGACGCTCTACGAGACAGGCGAAAGCACAGATTTCCTGGGACCTGACACTGCAGCATCGTCTCCAGCCGAGAGCGAAAGTGGGAGCGAATGTGCGAGTCAGGCCAGGAGAACTTATCAATTCCAGAAGTTTCATTGAAACCGAAAATGCCTGTATCTTCCACGATGTCAACTACTCTTCGCGAGCCGCCAGTGTTGACTCTAACTGGGCTTGCCACTTCACCTGTGGAGGACAGAGAAGATCGAAATGATCTGTCCGAGCTGAAGACGTTAAGCACATATTCACAACTCATATTGAAATAGCTGAACAACTGGCAATGGCTGCAAATTCTGAATGCAAAGTGCTTGGAGACAGACTTGCTGCACTAGAAGATGGATACAGAAGGAATAATATTAGAATCAAAGGTCTCCCTGAGAATCATGAAAGTCCAAACCCAGTGAAATTCATAGCTGAACTATTCTCTAAAGTAATCGGAGAAGAAAAATCAAACAAATCAGACACCAAGATAGCAGCAGCTTACCATATACGTGGATCGAATACCTCAAAACCTAGGACTCTCATCGTGCTTTTTGAAAAATTACAATTTAAACTACAGATAATGTTATTTCTCAGACAGAAACAAGAGATTATATTTGAAAATAACCACATTTTTTATTTTCCCTGATTTCTCACCTTCAACAGTTGCTAAGTATGCTGCATTTTATAACATTAAACAGTAATTATGGAAAGCCAAGATCAGATTCAGCCTCTTGAATCCTGCCAAACTGAAAGAGGACATTCAAGGCAAGTTCTACATTTTTACTTCTACGGAAGAAATCTGATCCTGACACTTTTTGAAAAATGATCGTGAGTCGCATCCGGACCTGGCATGGCAATAAAGATCTCACCTGCTGTGATACTGATACCATAATTATACATCCTATTTCCTTCTCTGCCACTTTTGTTTATATCTTAATTACTATTATATGCGTATATGTATGTGTAATTCTTTTTTTAGTGGACTGTTTTACATCGTAGCCTCGGTTTATTGTATTAGGGCTTATTATGTTTATCCAGGGCTACTGTTTAGCATCATTCCCTGGGTTACTCTCTCAAGACTGTTCAAGATTATATTTTATGCTTATAGTATTTGGACTGTATTATAAATCAATATCTCTATTTTGATCCTTATATGCTGCTGCTGGGGGGCTTGTTTTGTTTTGGACCTGCTCTGTCTCTAGGTATGTCAGAGGACTGGGACTTTATGAAGTGGGGTCCAGCCTCACGTGGGGAGGTAAAATGGAGGAGCCAGGGGACTGGGGTGGGGGAAGAAATCCCTATAATTATAAGTGCCAACATAACAATAGGCTTCATGGCAATAACGCCTGGGAAAACTGAAAATTAAGTTCAAAGCTGTCTTATCTTAAGTTAAGACTACAAAATGGCAACAAAAGTTCAGAAGCAATGTTTCCATAACCAAGCAGTTAATTTTGTGAGCTGGAATGTTAAAGGTCTCAATCATAAATTAAAAATAAAGAAAGTATTATCTCACTTAACAGGTCTAAACACAAAAATAGTATTTACAGGAGACCAACTTATTAAGCAAGGATCAGTTTTGGCAGCACAGAGACTGGACTGACCAAATATTCCATTCCAGCTTTACAAAGAAAACAAGAGGTGTGGGAATTCTCATACATAGAACAGTCTCATTTGTAGCATCAGATGTAGTATATGATCCTAAGGGGAGATATCTGATTGTCATAAGTAATTTATTTAACTGTAAAGTGATTTTGATAACCATCTACACACCCAATGTGGATGATAGGGACTTCATACAAAATGTATATGCATTGTCAGAGACGGCTGGGGAGGCGACCGGGCCGGGAAGTCCAGGAGGACCGGAGGAGGGCTTGCGCCTTCCCCAGACAATGTGGGGGTGGTTGCTTTGGGGACCACGGGTAGGGAGCTTGTAAGCTCAACCCTGTAGGGGCCCATGGTTACCGCCAGGGGGTGCTCCAATGCCTTGGAGACCCTGGACCTCAGCACTTCCGCCACACCTGGAAGTGCTGGGGGTAAGAGGAGCAGGGACACCCAGAGTGTTTCCAGGGATACAGCCGGCACTTCCGCCACGCTGGGGCGTGTTGGCTGGAGATTGCCGGGAATTCCTGGAGCACATCTGGGTGTGTATAAAAGGGGCTGCCTCTGTTCATTCAAGGCTGGAGTCGGGTGAGGAGAGGACGAAGCAGGAGAAGAGAGAGTGGAGGTGGCCTGAAGAGTAAAGGCAGATAGTGTTAGAGGCCTGGACTTTTGAGGAAGTCTTGGGGTTTATGGTGCATATTGAACTTTGTAAATACTGTAAAATAAACGTGTGGTGGTGAATTTGCCATGTCTTCCTGTCTGTGTCCGGGGCTTAGTCCACAGCATCTATTCCCAATGTGAAAATTCATAAAATTGTAATGGCTGGGGGCTTTAATTGTGTTTTCAATCCAGACCTAGATAGATCTCCTGCCACAGGGGTGATGACATCTAACACTGCAAAGACAATTACACAGTTTGTAACTGACCACAACTTATCAGACCCTGGAGATTTCTAAACCCAAACTCAAGAACATATTCCTTCTACTCACCAGTGCATCATTTCAACTCAAGAATTGATTATTACTTTGTAGATAACGATTTAATCATGGGGCGCCTGTACAGGCTGCGGCTTATGGAGCTCCTGAGTCTGCGGTGTTTAGTGTTAATCTTTGTTCGTCTTTGTCAACTATTATAAGTAAAAAAGTAGATTTAAGTGATAGTAGTACGCAGACATACATTCATGAGTGGCAAATCCTGCTCGATTTCCAAAGAAACTGCGCCGAAATATCCAGTGAGGTGACAGAGACGCTCCGCACCCTTTCCCTCGCAGCCTGAGAAGCTGAATTGGCAAAAACGCAAGCGCAGCGATCAGAAGCAGAATCGAGGTAAACGTGGTGGTGTTAGCACAAGGCTAAAAACTAACCTAACCAGACCTGAGATACTGTGTATTCTGCAGCACGTCCGATCGCTGGACAATGAGCTGGATTACATAAAGCTGCAGCGAGCCAAGCAGTGGGAAATGAGAGACTGCTGCATCTTTATTTTCATTGAGACATGGCTCCAGTAAAACATTGCAGACTCGGCCATCCAGCTGGACGGACTGACCATATTCTGAGCGGACAGAGATGCCTCTTTGCCTGGTAAGACCCGCGGGGGCGGACTGTGTGTTTATGTGAACAGAGAGTGGTGTACAAACGCTGCCTCAGTTGCACGACACTGCTCCTCGCTGATAGAGGTTTTATCAGTAAGGTGTCGGCCTTTTTACCTGCCGAGGGAATACAGTTGCGTGCTGGTGGTGGCCGTCTACCTCCCGCCTAGCACAAATGCTAATCAGGCACTAACAGAACTCTATGAGATCATCAGCAAACTGCAAACGACGCACCCCGAGGCATTTTTTCATTATTGCTGGAGACTTCAATCATGCCAACTCGAACTCTCCCAAAATTCTCCCAGAATGTGAACTTTGCTACTAGAGAAGGAAGCTGTCTGGAAAATATTTACATGAGTTCTCCTGACGCCTACAAGGCCCTACCCCACCCTCACCTGGGCTGTTCAGATCATATCAGCGTTTTTATGGTTCCTGCATACAAGTCCCTGCTGAAGCGCACTAAACCAGCCTGCAAGAGCATCAGAGTGTGGCAGGTTGGTGCGGTTTTAGCTCTCCAAGACTGCTTCGAATTGACAGACTGGGACATTTTCAGCGAGGCTGCTATGGATGGTGACTCCATCAATCTGGAGGAGTACACAGACTCTGCGACTGGCTACATTTCCAAATGCATAGAGGATGTTACTGTTACCAAGGATGTTACCACAAGAGCCAACCAAAAGCCCTCGATGACAAGAGAAGTGCACAAGCTGATCAAGATTAGAAATGCTGCCTTCAGATCTGGAGACAAGGCCGTCCTCAGGGTGACCAGAGCCAACCTGTCTCGCACTATAAGGAGAGCTAAGTGGGCATACGCACAGAAGATCAACAAACAATTCAGCAGCACTGGAGACACACGTCGTATGTGGCAGGGCATTCAGACAATTACAACATACAAGCCCAACCCACAGAGCAGTGATGGTGATGTCTCCCTTCCGGATGAGCTGAACAACTTCTACGCACGCTTTAAGGCGCAGAACAAAGAGCCTGCGAGAAAAGCAACACCTCCCTCCACTGACCAGGTACTCTGTCTCTCCATAACAGATGTGAGGAGGACTCTATCCAGAGTCAATCCATGCAAGGCTGCAGGACCTGACAACATACCTGGTCGTGTGCTCAAAGAATGTGCCAGTCAACTGGCTGGTGTCCTCACAGACATCTTCAACACATCTCTGAGCCAGTCGTCAGTCCCAGCATGCTTCAAGTCGACCACCATCATACCAGTGCCGAAGAAGTCATCAGTGACAGGCCTGAATGACTACCGACCAGTTGCACTCATGCCAATCATAATGAAGTGCTTCGAAAGGTTAGTCATGTCACACATAAAGATAAATCTCCCTGCCTCCCTTGACCCTCTTCAGTTTGCATACCGCTCAAACATGTCAACTGAGGATGCCATATGCTGTGCCCTTCACCTCTCCCTGACACATCTGGATAAAAAAGACACATATGTCAGGATGCTATTCATAGACTTTAGCTCCGCCTTCAACACAATCATCCCTCAAAATCTTTTTGTAAAACTGAGCAGGCTGGGCCTGAACACCACCCTCTGCAACTGGATCCTGGACTTCTTGAGTGAGAGGCCCCAGTCAGTTCAGATGGGCCACAACACTTTCAGCATCATCACACTGAGCACTGGAGCACCACAGGGCTGTGTGCTCAGTCCACTGCTCTTCACCCTGCTGACTCACGACTGCACAGCCACGCACAACACCAATCACATCATCAAGTTTGCGGATGATAAGATGGTGCTGGGACTGATAAGCAGGGATGATGAAAGAGCATACAGAGATGAGGTGGAACAACTGTCCGTATGGTGTGAAGACAACAATCTATCTCTCAATGTCGACAAGACAAAAGAGATAATCGTGGACTTCAGAAAATCATGTTCTGCCCACATCCCACTCGGCATCAACAGTTTAGATGTGGAGACTGTTAGGCGTACCAAGTTCCTTGGTGTGCACATAACTGAGGAATTTTCCGTGGACGCATAACACCTCATCACTAATCAAGAAAGTCCAGCAGAGACTACACTTCCTTAGGCGGCTGAAGCGAGCACGTCCTCCCCCTTCCATCCTCACCATGTTCTACAGAGGCACCATTGAGAGTGTCCTGACCAACTGCATCACTGTCTGGTATGGCAACTGCAACATATCCGACCGCAAGTGCCTGCAAAGGATAGTGAAGACAGCAGAGAACATTATTGGGGTGCCTCTCCCTTCACTACAGGACATATTTTACAAACGCAGTGTCCACAAGACCTGCAGCATTGTGCAGGACCCCTTACACCCCTCAAATGGACTTTTCACACTTCTGCCATCCAAGAGAAGATATTGCAGCATCAGAACCAGATCTGCCAGACTGCAGGAGAGTTTTTACCCCAAAGCTGTCAGACTCCTTAACATTATGCTGCCCCCTGGGATCTTCCACACAGGCTCAACCACCTCTAAAACAAACGGAACTTTTATACATGAGAGCCACTGTCCTGTAAAGATGAGTGTGCATGTAGAAAAGAACTGAAAATCTCATACTGACCTCTAAGGATTTGGACACTCTTGATATCCTTCTACTGTGAAACATTCTGACCTGTCATTGTTTACACACGTCTTAAACAACTATTATCATACACCGATCATTTCTGTATTATCTACAGTAATCCCTCGCTATATCGCACTTTGACTTTCGTGGCTTCGCTCTATCGCGGATTTTATATGTAAGCATAACTAAATATATATAACGCGGATTTTTCGCTGCTTCGCGGGTTCTGCTGACAATGGGTCATTTTACTTCCTGTATATGCTTCCTCAGTTGGTTTGCCCAGTTGATTTCATACAAGGGACGCTGTTGGCAGATGACTGAGAAGCTAACCAATCAGAGCACGCAGTTAAGTTCTCCTGACTGAGAAGCTAACCAATCAGAGCACGCAGTTAAGTTCCTGTGTGCTGAATGCAGTGTTAACCAGGAAGTCTAGTCTTGCTCATTCAGCATCAACGTGTTTCGCTGTGTAAAGAGTTAACTTTTGTGCTATTTTGTGTTTATCTTTGTGCATAGTCAAGCCCTTCATTATGGCTCCAAAACGATCTGCTCCTGCTTCTGGGTCTGAGCCCAAGCGCCAACGGAAGATGTTAACGATTGCCGAAAAGGTAAACGTTTTGCATTTCTTGAAGGAAAGGAAAAGCGACACCGCTGTAGGACGCCATTACAGCATCAATGAGGCTACGATTCTTTTTATTTAAAAAGTAGGAAAGGAATATAAGATCTACGGCCGCAGTGTCCTTTTAACCAGGGTGCAAAAAAAGAGTTTTAAGTGGATGTAATAAGGCAGTAGTCTGGATGGAATCCGCTTCAGGGATTTGGATTGAAGACTGCCAGAAGAAGAACAACGGCAGTGCTACACAGTTGCCTGAAGGGACTCCTTTAGTAGGGCTGTAACGCTCTCCTTTGTTGTGCAGTAAAATTAAACTCATTGTTATCGGACAAGTCATCGTGTCATTGTTGGTGAGTAACCATAATTAATTTTCTACTTACAATACTTAGTACATGTACGTACGTTTAGTGTCACTGTACACACATTTACTGTATACTATTTTTCTTGCATTGTAAGTATTTATTGCTGGTGGCCTGTCTATCGTAATGGCTGTAACATATGTGATATCGGAGACACTCGATATCTTTAAAAAAATATTTAGGTTTTACTGTATATAAACAGTGTGTTTACATACATAATTTCAATGAAT
>NW_024379822.1:0-20800 GCF_016835505.1 Polypterus senegalus
ACAGCAGGGGTCTACCCAGCTGTCGTTTTTAAGAGAGACCTTGAGGGTTCAAATTGGCAACCAGTGAAATCGTTAACAAGAGCCATTAGCTTGGGGGTGATGGGCAGTGTTATGGTGCAGTGTTGTCCCAAGGTCCTGTGTCATTGCAGCCCATAGCTGTGAAATGAACTGTGCACCTCAGTCAGAAATGATGAGGGAGGACATGCCCAACCGAGTAACCCAAGTACTGATAGAAGCCCTTGCTACTTTCTCATCATTCATGGGCATTTAAGGATCAGCTTCAGGCTGCCTGGTAGTTCTGTCAGCAACAGTGAGCAAGTGTGTAAAACTATGAGGAGGAGGAAAGGACCAGCTCCATTTGAACATGGTCTAAATGGCAAGCAGACACTGAAAAAAGGCATCAGTGGGGCTTTAACATGGCAATCTATTTTAGCCTTCTAGCATGCTACATAAGTTGCTGCACAGTCCCAAACGTATTTTTTGACACCCTGCCAAACAAATTTTCTTGCCACCAAACGTTAAGATGCCCACTGCCCTGGGTGTGAGTAATTGTATACTGTGTCAAAAACACACCATCTTCAGTTGCTGGGGACAATTGGATATGGGCAATCTGTGCTGACAGCATTGCCATCCGACAACTGCAGAGGAATGAAGTGGTGATAGAGCGTGACCATGTCCAAGAATGTCAAGAGGGTATGTAAGGTGCGAGGCTGTGTAACATCGGTGGTGGCAGAGATTTTGGAAGTCAATGGAATTACCCATTCCTTTGAAATGCCCCTGGAAGTCTATGAGAGGCACTCAAAATTGACATTTAGCAGGACTGATAATGAACTGGGAAGGATGAAAGCCTCTATCTAAATCAAGTTGACTGTATGGTCAACAGGAATAATAAAAACTCTCTCACTCTGAATGCAAAAAGACCAAAGAAATGATATTTGATTTTAAGAGACAGAAATCTGTATGTTCACCCATTGTTTTTTTGGGGGGAGGAAGTAGAAATAGTGAATGAATATAAATTCTTAGGAACTAACCTAGACAACTATCTAATGTGGAATGCAAATACAAAAAAATATTCTCTAAATGCAATCAGCACTTATTTCTCCCCCTGTAAACTCAAACTATTTAAAATAGACAAGGACCTCATGTTGTCCTTTTATCGGAGTATGATCCAATCTGTTATCACGTCTGACAAGCCAAAATTTAAAAAAGCTCCAGCAGATTACTAAGATGATCTGACAAGTGTGTGTCAGAGGACAATGCTAAAGAAACTGGAAATAATCTCAACTGATGTCAGACATCCATTACACATAGATTTTAACTTCATTAAATCATGAAGAATAGTTGTTTTGAAAACCTACACATATCGCTCCAAAGATTCCTTTCTTCCTTGTGCCATAAGACTTTTTAATAAGGAATATCTGAGAAAATTATTAAGGTTTGATATGTATCCTGTAAATATTTTTGTGAAAATATGCACTATCAAACTTCTTTATTTTAACGTGTCTTCTCTGTTTTGGTTTATTTCTTTCTGTCTTGTTATTAGATGCAACTGAGAAGGTGAATTTCATGTTTTTCTTGTGCATACAGTTCTATAAGGTCAACATAACACCCATGAAATCAGGCAAAATATACCCTTAACAACAAGCCGTGGATTACCAGATAACCTGAACAAATAGAACATTTCAACATAAATATTAACAGAAGAGAAGGAATTACAGAAGGAGGTGAAACATGAAATAAACAGGCAAAGCTGAAGTATAAGGACAAGATAGAGAATGAACTGTGGATTGATAACCTGGGCTCATTATAGAATGGCATTAGGATGATGGCTGGCATTCATGCAAAAAACAATAATCAAGTTGAACTGGCAGGGGTCAAAACTGATTATTAGTTGGCACAAATCTTAAATTAGTTCTATTCAAGATTTGAAACATAGGATTTTGCTTCAAAAGTAAGTCAGCAAAAGAACAGACTGAGGACTGGAGCCAGGGGTCAGCCCTTCTTTGACTAGAATGATGTCAGAAATGTCCTTAAACAAACAAAAATCAAAAAGAGCTTGGGTCCAGACAGAATAAGTACCCATCTGCTTCTTTACAGTGCAGAGGAGTTTTCTCCAATATTCTATTCCTTATTTGAAATGTCTTTGGGTTTGGGTTTATAGCAAGTGCTCAGCCTATGGAAATAGGCAACTGTTATTCCATTGCCAAAACTAAACACCCCAAAGCATTAAGTGACTTTATACAAGGTGTCATTAACTTCTCGTAGCATGTAGTAATAGGGTGTTGTATTATCTTGCCTGAAGAAGGGCCCTGAGTTGCCTCAAAAGCTTGCATATTGTAATCTTTTTAGTTAGCAAATAAAAGGTGTCATTATGCTTGACTTTTCACTACTTCTCATATCATGAAATCCTTTGAAAAGTTAATTAAGAAACAACTACTTAACAAAACTAAGGCTCTTCTGGACCTTCACCAATTTGCATAGAGAGCAAAGAGGGGTGTGGAGGATGCAACTGCAACAATTTTGAAATTATTGTATGAGCCCTTGGAAGGATTAAAAAAACATACAAGAATGCTGATTATAGACTTTTTGTCAGCTTTTAAGATGGTCTAGCCCCACATTTTAGTTGACAAAGTGATTGATCAATTCTGTTTGGGCCCTAAGTTGGTGGGGTTCTGGACTTTTTAACAAACAGAACACAAAGAGTGAGTGTCAATGGCCATTTCTCTGATAGCCTAAGTTTATCTGTGGGCATTCTACAAATTTATTATCTACTCTTTTATGTATCATGTATACAAACAACTGCAGGAGTTTACACAAGGGTAGACATATCCTGAAATTTGTAGACAACTCTGTCATTATATGTCTTCTACAAGATAAGGAAGACAGCTACAGACCTATTGTCAATGAGTTTGTATAATGGTGTGATCAGTCTAGTTTACAACTTAATATTTCTAACACAAAAGACATGGTTGTAGATTTGAGATGCTCTCCACCATCCATTGTCTCAACTTTAATTAAAGGGGAAAAAGTGAAGATGGTAGAAAAATACAAATATCTTAGAACAATCATTGATAAAAAATTAAACTTTGATCTTAAAACAGCGTAAATTTGTATAAAAGGGCAGTCATGACTTTTCTTTCTTAGGAAACTCAAACTGTTTTAAAGTGGACAAAATAATAATGACACTTTTTTTAAGTCCTAATAAGAATGCATTGTTAGATTTGATTTTACCTGTTGGTTTGGCAGCCACAGCAATAAGAATATAAATTATCTTAACAACATTATAACATTTTGCAGTAAAATTATTGGTTCAGAGCAGACCTCTATCACTGAAATCTATTGCAGAACAGGTTACAAAGAAAGCCAACTCAATTCTGAGTCTGACAGTAGCCATCATCTTTGCTCTAAATTCCAACTCTTGCCATCAGGCTGCAGATTTATGTTTCCAAAGGTAATGAGCAACAGATATAAGAACTCTTTAATTCCTAGAGCAATACATATTTTAAATTATTATAAGGATGCTGCTAAATGTTAAATTCTGCATTATTATTTTGTGTACTGTTGAAAGTAATTATTCTTCTTTGTATTGATCTTGAATGTGTGTTTAAGCAATAACATTGGTTGTCAAATGTTTGTCTTTGTTTATCTATTGGATCTCTGTGATGTCTTCTGGTTTTGTACTTTTCTGCTTCAAACAAATTTCCCTCTGGGATAATAAAGTATACCAAAATGTAAACATTACCTAAGTGTAAACTAAACCTACTCATGTTCCAAATACTTATTTTAAGTGTGGCATTCTAGATTGCTGTAGATCCTTTAGAAAGTTTACAGCTTTCAAGTCCCATGTATACAGACACCAAAATAAAGAGGTCGCGAAGAGGTCTGTAAATCAGAAACACCTTAAAACTTAATTTGTTACATTGATTTGTGCCAAGTAAAACTTAGTGATTCAAAAAGCTTCTTTGTTCATTTGATTTTCTCAAATTAAAAAATTTACCCCAGTGTCTTGTCTATTTAGATGTAATAAAAGGTTTTCTGTGGTATCTACATTTGCCTCTCATTTATCTAGAAATCATTGAAATTGTTCATGTGGAAGGCTAGGCCATTGCAGATGTGCACATCTTGAGGTGAAGTATGTTATGTGGGTGAACACCATGTGAGGTTGTGATTGATTACGGTGATGGTACCAAGGAGTCTCACACAGGCCTAGTTCCAGATAATGTAGACAAATCTCAATTTTTTAAGAATTTGGAATTGTTTTACTTAAAACTTCAGGCAAAGTTTATTCTACCATCTTCAGTAATTCAAAAAACAATTGAAGGGTTGCAGGACATACAGTACATGACATTAGCCAGTCAGATTTGTTACACAAACTAACAGAAAAATTAACTAAACTAGGAATTTCAGAAAATGATAGAAAGAGAATTATTGATGTCATGACAGCTGAAGATCTTTTCCAGATTTTTAATGCCCATGAATTAAAAACAAATCAAAGGAGAAAATATTTTTATATAAAGTATTTGGAATATATGGATCATGTACCCATCTGTCTTGAAAAAAAATGAATCAGAAAAGGAAATCTTTGCTCAGTACATTCCTATTAAACATACCTTAGAAGCACTGTTTTGTTGTCACTTAGTCAGGAAACTATATAACGAAACAAAAACTGAAATTAGAGCAAAATATATTCTCCATGAAGTCTGGAATGGCAGACACAATGATGAAATACATTAGAACATTAGAACAATCTAGGTGAATAGGCCATTCAGCCCATCAAAGCCCCACCGGTCCTATTCGCTTAATTCAGCCTGCTTAAAACAGATTCAGAATCTTTAGGTTTAATCTTATATCAAGAAGCATTTGAAGTTGCCAATCCACTTGGATCAGGAAAAAAACCCCACAAGATTCTTACTGTTTACTTCACGCTTGCAAACCTCTTGCCTTTTTATAGGTCAAGCATTGATCACATACAGTAACAGGATTTTAAAAGCTTTGGTCAAGTCTTCACTCCTCTAGATAAACACCTTGAGGAAAATGATGTTGCGTTAGCTGTTGGTGTAGAAGGGAAAATTTTTATATTTGCATAAAATAGCAAAATTGACATAAAGAGCCATAAAAAGTAATTAAAAGCTTCCAAAACATTAGATCTATACTAATAAAAGGCAAAGCCCTCACTGACTGACTGACTCACTCACTGATCACTAATTCTCCAACTTCCCGTGTAGGTAGAAGGCTGAAATTTGGCAGGCTTATTCCTTACAGCTTACTTACAAATGTTAAGCAGGTTTCATTTCGAAATTCTACGCATAACGGTCATAACGGTCAACAACATCAGCCATGTTGAACCATCTTATTTATGGCCCCATCTTCACAAAATTTGGTAGGCGGCTTCCTTGCACTAACCGAAACCAATGTACGTACTTATTTCGGTACTTAATTTTCGGCTTTTCAACAGTCTTTGTTACTTATGGGCCCATCTTCAAGAAATTTGGTACACGGGTTCCCAACGCTAACTGAATCCTACTTACGTACATATATACGTCCATAGCCTGCAGCTCGGTCACCGTGTGAGGTGGCGTTGGGTCCCCCATCCCAACGCCTCCCCCTTTATTGGCTGCCTGCCTATATAAGACCGCCCGTCGCTCCGTTCTCTACATTCCCTTCCTTGCTTCGCCACAAGATTCACATCTCCCTACTGATAACTACAGCCTTTTTGTTTAATCCACGGCTTCTCCACTGTTTTATTGTTTGTTTATTACAATTATAGTTATTGTATAGGTATTTTAGACTTACTTTACATTTCTCAGGTACCCATTTCCTTTATCATTCCAACCCCCATTACCATGTCTATCGAGGTAATCACCATCGATCAAAGAACTGTCACTTACCGAGTGGTTTCCATGCCCGGAGATGGCACCTACCTTTTCCATTCTCTTTGTTACATATTGCACAGCCATATAAGGCTCACTCTTGATATCCGGAGGAACATTGTGTCTTATGTATTTAATGACTGGGACAGGTTCAAGGTGTGGACTGATGACGGTACAGGAGATAATTATACTACACAGGAGCACTATAAGAGTGAAATGCTTATGCCCTTCACCTATGGTTCTGCATGTGAGTTGATGACTGCCGCTGAATTGTTTGGTTGTCGCTTTCAAGTGAACTGAAATAGCCAAACATTTTACAACTTTCGACAACTGCCAATGCCTCTTAAACATTTTAGATTCACAGGTGACGATTTCAGTATTGGACACTTTGATGTTTATGAATGTTTAAACTCTCAAAAGCTGGATGTGATTTTATCGATGAAATCGGTTGTGTGCTTACAACGCTTGACAGATGCCGATTGTCACTTCAACACAACAAGTCCTGCAAATATTGTCGTAATTGAAACAAACCATAAAACAGAGCGCTGTAAAAGACTCATTGCAAGTTATCGCAAATGCTTGATTGCAGTTATTGCTGCTAAGGGTGGCCCAACCAGTTATTAGGTTCAGGGGGCAATTACGTTTTCACACAGGGCCATGTAGGTTTGGATTTTTTTTCTCCCTACATAATAAAAACCATCATTTAAAAACTGCATTTTGTGTTTACTTGTGTTATATTTGACTAATGGTTAAATGTGTTTGATGATCAGAAACATTTTGTGTGACAAACATGCAAAAGAATAAGAAATCAGGAAGGGGGCAAATAGTTTTTCACACCACTGTAT
The DNA here is from genome assembly GCF_016835505.1 of Polypterus senegalus. Lineage (NCBI taxonomy): Eukaryota > Metazoa > Chordata > Cladistia > Polypteriformes > Polypteridae > Polypterus > Polypterus senegalus. The sequence continues at coordinate 6,716 of NW_024379822.1, forward strand.
ATATATATATATATATATATATATATATATATATATATATATATATATATATATATATATATATATGACAGCAACACTCATGACAGTGACAAAACAATTACATTGACAATCATGTTACGTTATTTTTAAAATGTTTCCTTTTCTTTTTCATAACTTCTTTAACACACTACTTCTCCGCTGCGAAGCACGAGTATTTTGCTAGTTAAGCATAAATTAGAATGTTAAGCAAATAAGATAGGTCAAGCAAATAGTTAGCTAAAAAATCAGTCATATTGCATTATTTTTCAAGCTTAAGGCAGGATTGCTAGTATGGGAAAAAAACAAAAATGACATGTAGAAACCAGTTTAGAACAGGATAAAGAGATTATGAACACCTCTGTTCAAGGCTGAGAAGCTAAAAGAACAATACCACAGATAGAAGATGGTTCTGGTAGGCACATAAAGAAACCAGCTGGATTGGTGAATCAGCAGAAAGGAAACAAAAGGCTTTTGCTGTAAGCAAGGTCACACTGATGTAATGCATATAAGAAACACTAGAATATTCAGGCAATTAGCAATAAATATAGAAGAATATATTAGAAATTAACTTTAGCATAAAAATAAAGGCAAATCAAGCGAATGATTTAATGAAAGCATATATCATATTTCCTTTAATTACAGCTTTGCTTTAAGCCACCATTATAGCATAGCTTGAAAGGCTAGAGAAGGAAGTGACACCATGAAGACCAAATATGGAATAAGTAACATCCCAGTCGAAAAACCAATCAAAAATAACTAGAGTGAACAATAGACAGTATAGACAGGTACAGAATGAGCTAACTGAACGAGGTCAAAGTGATAAGAAATTGTTATATAAACTTCGATTGCTGAACTGTCCAGGGCTCAGCTCAATTTGGCCGTATTGGGTTGAGTCCGTGTTGTTATTTGTGTTGTTTTATTGCAATAAAGCTTTAAAACTTTGTCTGTCTATCTCGAGTCCTAATAGCCTTCATTTTTAGGTAAAAAGCCTTCTGGTGACAAATTTTTCGCCACGACATTGGATGCATAAAGGTACATTCTGTGCCATAGCAGATTGTCAAAAATGTTAGCAGGAGTAACAACTTTTGCAGATATTGTGAGATTGACTGACTGACAAACATTGCAATCCACACCCTTCATTAAGGTTTTAAAAAGAACAGTCAAGTTCTATGAACAGCATGTTATTGATTTTGATGGTGCTTGAACTGATAGTGCATTTGTTATCAAATTGAATTCTGTTATTTATGAGCTGAATTATTTTCATGTTTGTCAGTCAGGATTACCACCTTGTCTTGGACATGATCTTTTTGAGAGTTTTGTGTCTAGTGACTTTGCATTGTACATTGATCATCTTGTGATTCAAGAGAAACAGTTTATTTACCTTGAACTAAATTGGCACATTAATCAGTTTAGGTACTTTGGAAATGATGCACATGAAAAACCATGTGAAGTACACCTTGCTGGTGATAAATTATGTGGTCATGCAGTACAGAACTGGTGCTTGCTCAGGCATTTACCTGTTTTTGTGGGGGAAAGGATTGCCAAATCATCTGAAAATGAAACATCTGAAAATGAGGTTTCATACTGCACCTCAAAAATATAGCTTATTTGTGCCCCTGCCATTAGCGCTGGTCAAATAGGATGTTTATCAGTCCTGATACATGAATATATAGAGACTAAAATCATAACTTTTCCATGCCATCCTCTTAAACCAAAACATCACTACGTATGTCATTGTCCTGAGTTCACTGATCAGTTTAGTGCAGTCATTTGCTTTTGGAAGCTTTTTTGAGAGTTTTGAGAGTAAGCACTTGTACTTTAAGCAATGTTTCGGTGCTTTGAAGATGAACTGATCATCTTTAGAAATAAGAGAGAAGTTGTTGTGAATTGTTATTTTCTGTGATGTAAGAGTTAATTATAAAATACACTTTGCTCATACAAAATTAAGCAGACAAGACAAAAACTTCTTAGTAGTTAAGTGGGCGACAGTGTAAGAGTTCATTAATACGAAAGAGTGCAAACGTTGCAAGTGGAGGGCTTTTAAGTAAAGAATAAGAGGAAAGCACAGTTAAGAGAACAATCACAGAAATGTAAAGTTAACCTCATACAAGAACCAACAACAACAACAACATTTATTTATATAGCACATTTTCATACAAACAGTAGCTCAAAGTGCTTTACATAATAAAGAATAGAAATATAAAAGACACAATAAGAAAACAAAATAAATCAACATTAATTAACATCGAATAAGAGTAAGGTTCAATGGCCATGGGAGACAGAAAAAACAAAAAAAAAAACTCCAGATCGCTGGAGAAAAAATAAAATCTGTAGGGATTCCAGACCATGAGACTGCCCAGTCCACTTTGGGCATTCTACCTAACATAAATGAAACAGTCCTCTTTGGATTTAGGGTTCTCACGGAAGGGCTTGATGAAGATGGTCACGTAGAATTCTGCCTTTTAATCCATCCATCATTGTTGGAGCATCATGAAGCTTTGAGTAGGTGGAGGTGGCAGGCCACCACCACAAAGAAACCGGAAAAAGAAACAGAAAAGAGAGTAGGGGTCAGTATGGATTTTAGAGCCACCATGAATAGTTATTATGAGGAAATTGAACATATAGAGTATCAGGATTAAGTTAAATTAAGGTAAATTGAAGTTATAGAAAGGCCATGTTAAAGTAATATGTTTTCAGCAGTGTTTTAAATTGCTCTACTGTATCAGCCTGGCAAATTCCTATTGGCAGGCTATTCCAGATTTTAGGTGCATAGCAGCAGAAGGCCACCTCACCACTTCTTTTAAGTTTTGTTCTTGGAATTCTAAGGAGACACTCATCTGAGGATCTGAGGTTACGATTTGGAATATAAGGTGTCAGACATTCCGATATATACGATGGGGCGAGATTATTTAAGGCTTTATTAACCATAAGCAGAATTTTAAAGTCAATCCTGAATGACACAGGCAACCAGTGTAGTGACATTAAAACTAGAGAAATGTGTTCGGATTTTCTTTTCCTAGTTAGGATTCTAGCAGCTGCATTCTGCACTAGTTGCAAACGATTTATGTCTTTTTTGGGTAGTCCTGAGAGGAGTGCGTTACAGTAATCTAGTCGACTGAAAACAAATGCGTGAACTAATTTCTCAGCATCTTTCAGTGATATAAGAGGTCTAACTTTATTTATGTTTCTTAAGTGAAAAAATGCTGTCCTAATGATCTGATTAATATGCGATTTAAAATTCAGATTACAGTCAACAATTATCCCTAAGCTTTTTTCCTCCGTCTTGACTTTTAATCGTAATGTATCCAGTTTATTTCTAATAGCCTCATTGTATCCATTATTGCTAATCACTAAGATTTCAGTTTTCTCTTTATTTAACTTGAGAAAGTTACTATTCATCCATTCTGAGATACAAGTCAGACATTGTGTTAGTGAATCAATAGAATCGGGGTCATCAGGTGCTATTGATAAGCAGGCAGTCGAGTGGGAGAAGATTACTGGAGCTTAAAGGGTCAGAAGGTGTTATATAACTAGCATTTCTTCAATGTCATTTCTTTGTCTTTTATTGGTTTTACCATTTAAATCATTTAATTTAGTTAAATAATAAAACCAAAAAAGTTAAGGCATTTTTAGTAATCCTAACTCAAATTTTACTAAAGCCAGAGCAATGCAAGTCAGTTTGGCTAGAACGGGGGTGGATCCAGTTGTAATTGTCCATGTTGAAACAAATGACATACATAAGGGTAGTCTGTCAGTTCTGTGATCCAAGTACCTGTATAAAGAGTTAGGTGCCAGGATGAGGAGAAGAACTGACAAGGTAGTCTGCTCTGAAGTTATGCTTGTGCCATACCAGTCCAGGTAAGACTGAGGAGATTAGAAGGCTAAACACATGGCTCAAATCTTGGTGTAGGGTAGAAGGATATAGATTTATGGGCCATTGCGACTCCTTTTGGAACACATGGGGCCTGTTCTACAAGACAGGTTACATCTGAACTGGAAGGGCACCAATGTGTTGGGGAGGTGTATACTCATACGCCTAGGTTAGTTGAGGATTGTTTAAACTAGGGAATTTTCAGGGAGTTTAGGATAGGCCAGTTTTAGAACTGTACATAAAAAAAAATAGTTTAAAAATAAAAATGCACAGTAATATCAATTCTAAACCAACATTTAAATGTAAAAGTAAAATGAGTAACACATTAAAAATAGCTTGCTTTAATGATAGAAGTATAAAACAAGTGAGCTAAAGTTGTATGTAGCCAAGTATAATTATGATATTATAGCAATAACAGAAATCTGGCAAAATAAACAAGGATGGGGATGAGTATAACATAGAGGGATACACATTTTAGGAAGGATAGACAGTACAGAAAATGAGGTGGGTTGCTGTTTATGTCAAACAGAATTTAAACGCAAGTCCTCATTAGTAGGATGATGAGCCTGGAATGCAGACAAAAATTTCAATGCACATATTTTTAGTAATATTAAAAAGGCAAGTTTACAGTGGGGTATTATAGTCGTGGAAGACTTTAATTACCCACATGCCATCTGGGATAACCTTGCAAACATCAGAGCACATGAGCTGGAGTTTATAGAAGTAATCAGTAACTACTTTTTAGCACAGTATGTTAAAGCACCAATGCAGGTGTATAATTTAGACCAAGAGATAAAACCAGACCCTCCACCTGGGGCACCTGTAATAGTAACTTAGGTCAAATTAAACTTTACGCGTAATGGTCATAACTGGAACATATTTTTGTCTATATACTGTAATAGAATGCAGCTTAATAGTCGGGAGGTGCAGTTTCGTATTAAAATATTTAACCAATCACATTTCAGCTGTCATTTGTTGCCAGGCAGAGAGAATAGACTGTAGCTCGATAGCCGTGGGAGGCGGAATTTCATATTAAAGCATTGAACCAATCACATTTCAGCCATCATTTGTTGCCAGGCAGAGAGGCTTTCACAATCTGTTGTGGAGGCACTCTAACACAGAATAAATGTTGATTAACCTGTTGCTTCAACCAATCAGATTTTGAGTTGGTGTCAGTAGAGCCCTCTAGCAGGCGTATGGCAACGCCACCATATTCAGACCCATTGTAGGGCAGCAGTAGCTCAGTCGGTAGAGCGGGTTGTCCAGCAATCGGAGGGTCGCAGGTTCGATCCTGGCTTCCGCATGAGAATGCAGCTGTTGTGTCCTTGGGCAAGACACTTAACCTACCTTGCCTGCTGGTGGTGGCCGGAAGGATTGGTGGCGCCAGTGTTCGGCAGCCTCACTTCTGTCAGTGTGCCCCAGGGCAGCTGTGGCTACATAGTAGCTTATCATCACCAGCGTATGAATGTGTGTGTGAATGGGTGAATGACTGTTGTGTTGTAAAGCGCCTAGGGGGGTTCTTGAACTCTAGTTAGGCGCTATATCAAATACAGGCCATTGATTGGATAGAAGCCAATATGAGGAACTCTCTGAGACCACTGAACGCACCGCAAACGCTCCGGCGAAAAATCGCTATGCGTGCACTACGCCAACTCCATAGCAGGATTCTGGACAATATTATTTGCCAGTCACAGACCAGATTTCAAGACCATGAAAACCTGATGTTTGTCACACTCCTCAAGCCCCAAAAGTTTCGGGAATACAAGAATGCAGCCTTCTCCACTTTAACCCAAGAGCCACAGAGCGCTTTTTGATCTGTCTCGGCTAAAAACAGAACTGACTGTAATGTCTGCCATGGATGGTTTTGCAGGAAAATCTCCCACTGATCTCTTTGACTTCCTTCATCAGAAAAATCTGTTCACATTGGTAATCTCCCGATCTACATACTGTCAAATAAACAAACCACATGCCGTGGCACAACACGAGAGGGTTTGCCTCAAGCGCTGACGTCCAATCCCGAGAGGGAGTGCAGTGAGTGTGTACGCCTGATGAGCCCAGAATTAGGGCGAAAACACGTGCAGCACTGTTTGCATTATTTGACAGTAAAACTATTTCAATATATTCAATATATATATATCAGCGCTTCCCGATTCATTTTACCCTCGCACCCCCTTGGTTTGAGAAGAAGTATGAAAAAATATGAGGTTAACACAGAAAAACAGATCACCAATTGAAGCTTTTTGAATAATGGATACTTTATTCGCCATCAATAATTGTTTTGGTAAAGCCATACTCAGTGTAATCCTCCTTCCATTTTATAATTTTTGTGACTAGCCATGATTAAATGAACGGTAAAAAAGTAAGAGCGAAGCGAGGGTGACTTATTCAGGCAGGCAGGCAACAGCTCAATAGCTCGAATTTGGATATAACTAGGTTCTATTTAGTCACCAGAAATATCTTTGGTAGGAATGGGAGTTGAAATTTAGTCTTTAAATTTCTATGGTGAAGAAAAATGTATGCAATGATGACTAAATTTAACTTACATTCCTACAAAACATACTGTATTTCTGTTGACTAAATAAAAATTGATTATATTTAAAATTTAAATAGAACTTGAACAGATACAATAGTTCATAATACCCATGTAGCACTAAGTGCACGTAAGAGCAGGAGTCATCCGTTTTAACAAGCAGCGTATTGCACTGATACGAAATAGCCTGCCCATTTAATTATTTAGGAATGGATAGATAAATTAAGATTTTGTACAAATAATGTTTTTAATTTTTCTTCCTCGATGGATTCTGGCACCCCCAGCAACAGCTGCTCGCACCCCAAAGGAGATATATATATATATATTAGCAGAATACCATGAGAAGTAGTGTGTTAAAGAAGTTATGAAAAAGAAAAGGAAAAATTTTAAAAATAACGTAACATGATTGTTAATGTAATTGTTTTGTCATTGATATGAGTGTTGTTGTCATCATATCTATATATATATATATATACTGCTCAAAAGAATTAAAGGAACACTTTTTAATCAGAGTATAGCATAAAGTCAATGAAACTTATGGGATATTAATCTGGTCAGTTAAGTAGCAGAGGGGGTTGTTAATCAGTTTCAGCTGCTGTGGTGTTAATGAAATTAACAACAGATGCACTAGAGGGGCAACAATGAGATGACCCCCAAAACTGGAATGGTTTAACAGGTGGAGGCCACTGACATTTTTCCCTCCTCATCTTTTCTGACTGTTTCTTCACTAGTTTTGCATTTGGCTACAGTCAGTGTCACTACTGGTAGCACGAGGTGATACCTGGACCCTACAGAGGTTGCACAGGTAGTCCAACTTCTCCAGGATGGCACATCAATACGTGTCATTGCCAGAAGGTTTGCTGTGTCTCCCTGCACAGTCTCAAGGGCATGGAGGAGAATCTAGAAGACAAGCAGTTACTCTAGGAGAGCTGGAGAGGGCCATAGAAAGTCCATAACCCATCAGCAGGACCAGTATCTGCTCCTTTAGGCAAGGAGGAACAGGATGAGCACTGCCAGAGCCCTTCAAAATGACCTCCAGCAGGCCACTGGTGTGAATGCCTCTGACCAAACAATCAGAAACAGACTTCATGAGGGTTGCCTGAGGGCCCAAATGTCTACTGCGCCCTGTGCTCACTGCACAGCACCGGGGAGCTCAATTGGCATTTGCCATAGAATACCAGAATTGGCAGGTCCACCACTGGCGTCCTGTGCTTTTCACAGATGAGAGCAGGTTCACCCTGAGTATATGTGAAAGATGTGAAAGGGTCAGGAGAAGCCGTGGAGAATATTATGCTGCCTGTAACATCGTTTAGCATGACTGGTTTGGTGGTGGGTCAGTGATGATCTTGGAGGCATATCCATGGAGCGACTCACAGACCTCTACAGGCTAGACAACGGCATCTTGACTGCCATTAGGTATCAGGATGAAATCCTTGGACCCATTGTCAGACCCTACGCTGGTGCAGTAGGTCCTGGTTTCCTCCTAATGCACGATAATGCCTGTCCTCATGTGGCAAGAGTATGCAGGCAGTACCTGGAGGATGAAGGAATTGAAACAATTAAATGGCCTTCACGATCCCCTGACTTAAACCCAATAGAACATCTGTGGGACATTATGTATCGGTCCATTAGGCGCCGCCAGGTTGCTCCTCAGACTGTACAACAGCTCAGGGATGCCCTCATACAGATCTGGGAGGAAATGCCACAAGACACCATCCGTCGTCTCATTAGGAGCATGCCCGACGTTGTCAAGCATGCATACAAGCTCGTGGGGCCACCCAAGATACTGAAAAGCATTTTGAGTAGCAGAAATTAAGTTTTTGAAAAAATGGACTAGCCTGCCACATCTTCATTTCACTCTGATTTTAGGGTGTCTACACAATTGAGCCCTCTGTAGGCAGAAAACTTTTATTTCCATTAAAAGACTAGCCATCCTTTTGTTCCTAAGACATTGCCCTGTCGTTATTTGTATAGATATCCAACTTCATATTGAGATCTGATGTATCTAATGTGTTTCTTTAAAGTGTTCCTTTAATTTTTGTGAGCAGTGTGTATATATATATATATATATATATATACATACATACATACATACATTTGTACATATATACACACACACATATACTATGGGGTGCCAAACAGGCAAATACATTGATTTTGTGAATATATAAAGTCAGGTCAGAATATATAAAGTCAAAACTTGAATATATAAAGTCATTCCCGATTATATAAAGTCAAAAGTTGAATATATAAAGTCACTGTCGGAATATATAAAGTCAAAACTTAAATATATAAAGTTATCGTCGGTATATATAAAGTCAGCGCTGGAATATATAAAGTCAAAACCTGAATATATAAAGTCAGCGTCGGAATTTATAAAGTCATTCCTGATTATATAAAGTCAACATCAGAGTATATAAACTCACTCCTGAATATATAAAGTGAAAGTCAAAATCTATTGATTGAAACGACTCTGAACTGAACTAAACTAACAAAAACGTATTCAGAAAAATAAATTAAAAAAACACTGTTCGGTTAATGTTTTGAAAATGATGCATGTGCCCTGCCCAGGATTGGTTCCTACCTTGCGCCCAGCGTTGGCTGGGATTGGCTCCAGCAGACCCCCGTGACCCTGTGGTCGGGAAATGGATGGATATTCCAGCGCTGACTTTCTATATTCCGACGTTGACTTTATATATTGAAGTTTTGACTTTATATATTGCAGCGCTTACTTTATATATTCCGACGCTGACTTTATATATTCAAGATTTAACTTTATATAGTCCAGCGCTGACTTTATATATTCCGACGCTGACTTTATATATTCCAGCGCTTACTTTATATATTCCGAAATATTCCAACGCCGTCTTTATATACTCAGGTATTGACTTTATATATTTGGGAATGACTTTATATATTCAAGTTTTGACTTTATATATACCAACGCTGACTGTATATATTCAAGTTTTGACTTTATTTATTCTGACAGTGACTTTATATAATCAAGTTTTGACTTTATATATTCGGGAATGACTTTATATATACAAGTTTTGACATTATATAGTTAAATTTAGTCATCATTGCATAACTTTTTCTTTACCATAGAAATTTAAAGACTAAATTCAACTTCCATTCCTAACAAAGATATTTCTGGCGACTAAATAGAACCTACTTATATCCAAATTGAGCTATTGAGCTGTCGCCTGCCTGTCTGAATAAGTCACTCTCGCTTAGCTCTTACTTTTTTACTGTTCATTTAATCATGGCTAGTGGCGGAAAAATTATAAAATGGAAGGAGGATTACACTGAGTATGGCTTTACCAAAACAATTATTGATGGCGAATCGATTATTCATAAAGCTTCAATTGGTGATCTGTTTTTCTGTGTTAACCTCATATTTTTTCATACTTCTCAAACCAAGGGGGTGCGAGGGTAAAATGAATCGGGAAGCGCTGATCAATGTAATCGGTGTACCAGGAAATCATGCATTGACAGAAGTTCCCCTTTGCTTGTAATGCAAAGTATGATTAAATGCATGATTTTTTAACGCATTATGGAGCACATGCATCAAAGCTTCTCAGCTGTGCTTGTGCTAAGAAAAGGAAACATTTTAAAAATAACGTAACATGATCGTCAATGTAACCTTTTGTAAGTAGTGCCTGGAGGATTCAATGTGGAGAAACTGTAGAGACAGCATGTGTATTAACTTGTGGATTTTTCTGTGAGTATTTGGTGGCAGCATCACAAAGTTGCTTCCATAACACTGCGTTAGCTGCGGAGCTCAGCTCAGAGCGAAATGAGGTGAATGGGAGGGGAGATGATGATGTGACTCCCCCACCCGCCTTAACTGTCAATCCCCAACAAATACAGTCTCTCGGAATTTGCATAAGCACAGCCCTTCACTTAGTTACAAAGTGATCAAAACTCTCGTTTATATCCTGCGTCCTCTCATTAAATTTGTATCCCACATTACCCATGGGCATGACAAACGACAGCGGCAACCTGTCTATGAACTTAATTTAAACTTTAGGTTTACACCGTGCTTTGTTTCCGATGTAGCAGCACTCATGAATATGGTTGTATATGTTACTCGCTCGCTTCTTATTGTTTCGCTGCCTTCTCAATTATATAATGCATGTTTTCTTCAGCGCTTTTTGGAGCTCTTCCTGGTTTTCTACGCACTGCGTTGACAGTCAGTTCACGTGATTACGTGGGAGGCGTGATGATGTCACACGTAACTCCGCTCCCCCCACAGCTTTCGAGCTCAACTCCATTACAGTATATGGAGTACAGTACAGTACAGTATATTTTCTCCAGTATATGGAGAAAAATAGCTTCCAGTTATGACCATTACGCGTAGAATTTCGAAATGAAACCTGCCCAACTTTTGTAAGGAAGCTGTAAGGAATGAGCCTGCCAAATTTCAGCCTTCTACCTACACGGGAAGTTGGAGAATTAGTGATGAGTCTGTGAGTCAGTGAGGGCTTTGCCTTTTATTAGTATAGATATAGATATAGATAGATATAGATATATAGATAGATAGATATAGACATATAGATTATATAGATAGATAGATAGATATATAAATATAGATAGATATATAGATATAGATAGATATATAGAGATATACATATAGATATATATATATGTATATATATATATAGATAGATAGATAGATAGATAGATATGTGTGTATATATATATATGTGTATGTATATGTGTGTGTGTGTGTATATATATATATACTGTAGATGTATATATATATAGATATGTATATATATACACAGTATATTTTGTATATATATATATATATATATATAATATATAGAGGTGTGTGTGTGTGTGTGTATATATATATATATATATATATATATATATATATATATATATATATATATATATATATATATATACCAGCAACAATCATGACAATGACAAAACAATTACATTGTCAATCATGTTACGTTATTATTAAAATGTTTCCTTTTCTTTTCATTACTTCTTTAACACACTACTTCTCCATAAGCTGGTATTTTGCTAGTATTATATTAAGTACAAAATCTTATCTGTGTCTTCTCATTGAAACCTGGCTTAGTAAATCTGACACTCTTCCCCTAGCTGTGGCGTCACCAGGTGCATACACATTCCTTCATAAATCTAGAGATACTGGTCGAGGAGGAGGCCTTGGAATAATGAATTGTGACAAAATGCAAAATACTTCTAAAAATGAGGCAACTTAAAATCCTTTGAGGCATTTATCTTAAAAATTAAAACAAATTCCAACACAACCAGGGTCATATTCATTGTTCATGACAGAATTTGGCATCCTTTTCTCTGATTTGGCTTAAAATTATGATCACGTAGTGTTGATGGGAGATTTTAATGTACACATTAATAGATCCAACTCACAATCATACCCACACATTAGATTTAATTACAACTTTCAAAGCTGAAATTCAAAATTTAAATATTACTCCATTAAATTAACTTATTTCTGATCACTACTTAATTATATTTAATTTAGTTCTTCCCTTATCAATGCACTCACAGATTACAACAAAGACAGTGCAACATCTAGATCAGTGCTTTCCAACCTCGGTCCTGGGGGCATACTGTGGTTGCAGGTAGTGATGGACCGCTCGATACTCAGGTTTCGACACTGTGTCGAGCTTTCGAAGCACTGGAGATAATGACATCATTGATATCTGCGCAGTCAGCAGTCGATTTGGTCAGTCACTAGTCTGCTGAAGTGCTTTGGCTCAAAGCGTAAAAGCAGTTGTCTGTGTTACAGAGATAAAATGCGCTAACCCGAGTTCAAATCCTAGTTGGGGCGCAAATATGTTGAAATAAGGATTTTGTATGAAACAGTTAAGTAGTACTTGTCTGAAAGTTAACAAATATATTTTGGAGACATTATGAACGATTTACATGGGGCACCTTTTTCCTTGGTGTGGAATCGGGTCCACCAAGAATCTGTAACAAATTGATGAGCATATTTTGCGTTAGGTAGCACGTATAATAACAATCCAGAATCTATTCTACCTCATGTCAATCAGAGGCTAAGAAATTCTTCACTAAAGCCGACGTGGTCATTACACCAGTATATGCGCAAGACATTCCTCATTAAACATTTTTACTATTCAGTGATTCCCAGATCTGTTGCTGATTTGTATTATTGATTTCCAAAAAGCAATATGAGTAAAAGCGTGTTCTGCATAACTAATCACAACTGTCTTTAAAACAGAATCAGCGCCATCAACAGTGTCTTCTGCAATTTTAGGAAAGCCTTGGGATTTCTGCGTTAATGAGACAAAAAAGTTGTAAAGAAACTTTGCAAATTCATCCAGAGGTGAACGTATAGATCACTCAAGTACTGACAAGAAGGAGCAGCTGGATAAGCACATCTGGAGCCAAACTTTCAAAAAAGCATTTAACTTCAGCAACATCCTTTCCTTCTGAAAAGCTTAGGGGTAATTGTTGACTCTAATCTGAATTTTAAATCGCATATTAATCATATCACTAGGACAGCATTTTTTCACTTAAGAAACATAGCTAAAGTTAGACCTCTTATATCACTGAAAGATGCTGAGAAATAAGTTTACGCGTTTGTTTTCAGTCGACTAGATTACTGTAACGCACTCCTCTTAGGACTTCCCAAAAAAGACATCAATCGTTTGCAACTAGTGCAGAATGCAGCTGCTAGAATCCTAACTAGGAAAAGAAAATCCGAACACATTTCTCCAGTTTTGATGTCACTACACTGGTTGCCTGTGTCATTCAGGATTGACTTTAAAATTCTGCTTATGGTTTATAAAGCCTTAAATAATCTCGCCCCATCATGTCTGACACCTTATATTCCAAATCGTAACCTTAGATCCTCAAATGAGTATCTCCTTAGAATTCCAAGAACAAAACTTAAAAAAGTGGTGAGGCGGCCTCTGCTGCTATGCACCTAAAATCTGGAATAGCCTGCCAATAGGAATTTGCCAGGCTAATACATTGGAGCACTTTAAAACACTGCTGAAAACACATTACTTTAACATGGCCTTTTCATAACTTCACTTTAACTTAATCCTGATACTCTGTATGTTTAATTCATCATAATAACTATTCATGGTGGCTCTAAAATCCTTACTGACCCCTACTGTCTCTTCTGTTTCTTTATCCGGTTTCTTTGTGGTGGTGGCCTGTGCCACCTCCACCTACTCAAAGCATTATGAAGCTCCAACAATAATGGATGGATTTAAAGCCAGAAGTCTACGTGACCATCATCATCAAGTCCTTCCGTGAGAGCCCTAAATCCAAAGAGGACTGTTTCATTTATGTTAGGTAGGATGCCCATTGGGGACTGGGCAGTCTAATGGTCTTGAATCCCTACAGATTTTATTTTTTTCTCCAGCCGTCTGGAGTTTTTTTTTTTGTTTTTTCTGTCCACCCTGGCCATTGGACCTTACAATTATTCTATGTCAATTAATGTTGACTTATTTTCTTTTCTTACTGTGTCTTTTATTTTTCTATTCTTCATTATGTAAAGCACTTTGAGCTACTTTTTGTATGAAAATGTGCGATATAAATAAATATTGTTGTTGTTGAATGCATCTTATCAAAGGCTGCGCTGGGGGGTAAATAAGTAATCTTCCGAATTGCAGCACAACAGAGTAAATAA
>NW_024379823.1:0-9947 GCF_016835505.1 Polypterus senegalus
GGTGTTGGACCTTACTAATTTATCCTTTGAAACTACAGAAAACATATAAATTAAAATAATGGGACATCCCTGAAAATACATTTTAAAAACATGTAACAGTGTTATAAAGCACTCAGTGCCCATTACTGGTTTTGGTGCAAAAGCTGGCAGACCACTCTTCACAGGTTGATCAGGAAGGCAACTGTCTGTTGAGAGTGCTACACAAGCAGGGAAGGGCTAGGCTGCAGCAGTCCATCTGAAAGGGAAGCCTTGAATTGATTGGAGGAAGAGGGCGGAGAACCTTAAGCTGGGACTCTGTTCGGTCATTAGTTCTAGCCTTGCTCTCAGTGATTCTGAAGACTGTCTCGGTGTACTGCTACTGTGATACCAACACTCTGCAAGTGTCTAACTTGCAGAGGAACACTGTTTTACCCTCAAATAGCATGGTTTCTGTGGTCTTAATCTACTAGGGCTACAGCAATGGTCTGTGGCAGGGTTTGCAGGTTGGTCCATAGCACACAATTGACTTAATCTAGACAATAGACATTTGAACCTTGTATACACCTGCTACAGATCAAGACCACGCTACAAAGTATGATACTAAGAAGAGACGATCCTCAGGTCTAAGTGTTTTTGCAGTGAACAGCGGAAAAAGATCAATACCAGATTTTACTACATATTATGCAGCTAATCTTGTTGTTGTTTTGTGTTTCACCTGATTGCCTGTTAATGGTGGCACTCCAACAATTAACATCTCACTCTCTCTCAATTAACAACTTGCAGCTGGGCATTCCTCTCGATTTAAAAGAACAGGCCATGGGGAAAAAGAACATCCTCATGTAAACATAATAAAAATAATTGCAATTGTTAATCTATACTATTGAAATGAGTGTTGCTGTTGTAATTGTAAATGTTATTTACATTTAGCATCTGTAAAGGTCATGAAAACTATGGAAAGTATATACACAGTAATAACAATGAAAGGTAAACATTTGTAGAAACATATACAAAGCATAATTGTCTCTGTAATTCATGGATGGATTATGATCAACTATCAGGGTGAACTGGATGTGCACCCAGGCATATACAATAAAAAATAATTGCAGGTGTTGCACTGAAAAAATCACACCCAACCCACCAAACCATCAAACCCCCCAGCCCTTTGCTTACATGCACATCACTCAAGTCAAAAGGTGCTTTACATTTCTTCAGGAAAATGTGTAAGTGCTATTGAATAATTATGTCATATTATTAGGATAGCCTATATCAATCATAATATCACATTTATTTGTATTTTGCATTTTTCTGCTATGACGGCCAGGCAGTATTATATTCTACTGTAGCTGCAGCAGAGTTTTAGGATGTTGATATCATCCCTCCAGAAATGAATCCCCCTGTCTTCCTAACTCCAGACTGGAAGGTCAGAGTCACTTTAGATATCATCTGGTGTCACTGTCTGACCTATAGATTATGCCCTTGAAATTTCACATTTACCTAAAAGTAGCTCAGTTGCAGCTACAGTCATGAAATTCGTAATGTTTCGCTCTCTATCAATAGCACCGGCATTTTTCGTTTTCAGAGGAATGTGGTAATATGCCCTACTGGCATTACCAGTAAGTAAATAAAATTAGTTAAGCGTCCTCTGCTGGGTAAAGAAAGGGAGGCTTTTGTATGAGGAAAAAAGGTACAAAAAAAGGAAACTTACCTTTTTTCATATATATAGTGTAGAAAGACGTCTTCGTTGACGATATTAGCGTCTTTTGGCGGAGTGTCACAGCGGGTCTCATGTAGACTGGAGAGACAGCATTGCCATTAACCGGCCGGGATAGCATTGTCGGTACTCCACTCCTGCACGCGTTTACCGCGACCTCATTAACTCTAAAGGAGTAAAAGAAAGTGCAAAGCGTCGTAGTATTAGTTTACCGCGGTCTAGTAAAGGGATCCCGTATTCGTAGTTGTCTGAGGAAAGGAGGAAAAAAAAATGGAGAAAGTGCTTACTTTAACTTAAGGCAGAAGTGCAGTTGGCGTCTCAGAAGTCGGCACAGCTATACGCACGCGCGCCGGCTGCTCGATTTTTATAGTAATGGTGTGGGAAAGTTTTTCGCAAATGTGTTCACGTCATCGCGTACCTCAGGAGGGATGACGTACAGCTGTTTAATTGGTCGGCGCAGTGGCGCCGAATACAAAAGGGAGTTGTGGCCTCTAGAGGGGGTCCTTTCTGACTAGTTCGTTTTGGAGGAAGGTACTGTACTTGGTAGATCTGCGTCTTAGAAGTTACCAAGCATTACGGCTTGTGCATTGTTTTTGTAATTTTTTTTTTTTTCATATAAATATCTCTGGATTAACTTTGGGTGGAGGTATTTATTGGGTTGTGGTTAGTGGTGCACTGTTTATTTTTGTATATACACTTTTTCTATAATTTTGAATATTTTTGGGTGAATCCTGTATTCTACACTGTTTGGAGGAGCAGCTTCCTGACTTGGATCACTGTGGAGGAAGACTGCTTCACATTTTGTTTTTGTGTATATATTTGGATTTCACTAGTTTGTGTGTATTTTACTTTTTCTTTTGGGACATTCAAGCAGCACTGTAAATACTGTATGTAGTCATTTTGGGCTCCATTTAATTACTGCTTTTGAGTGTCCTTTGCGGTATTGGACTGTGTAATAATATATATAAATCCCGCAGGACATTATTTTTTTGATTATTTTCTTTAAGTGCACCTGTAAATAAAACCTCACTTTATTTTTCCAAAAAACCCAATCCTTTTTGTGTCTGTGTCTCCCTGTCTTACACCATCATCCTGGTCATGCTCGGTCCCACATACTAGATACCTAGAGTGTAGGCTGGTGATTCCAATTCCCACTACATGGGGTGTCACATTTTGGTGGCAGCGGTGGGATCCGACCAGAGGTGGTAAACGTGAGACAGTATTTTTGATTTTGGAGTACAGACGAAGACAGTTTGGCAGAATGGCTCCAAAGAAACTTCAAGGAGTTGGTACTCCTGACCGCAATACAGGAGTGGTCTCTGGAGCAGCACAGGCAGGGGAAGAAGTCCAAGTCACTGGGGATATCTGTACAGTGGAGACACTTTGCATAATTCATCGCTCTGTAGGAGGACAATGACCAGCGATTGGAACAGCGATTCAAAAGTCTGCAGCACCAGTTTGCCCAGCTACAGGGACAGGTGAATTTGGTTCAACAGTCGCAGTCCTCCAACCCGGATGAATCTGTTGAAAGAAGTAGAGGAGCCTCAGTAAGAACTTGGGAATACCCTCGTCTGATGCCCTTCCAGCAGCCCGAGGACATAGAACATTACCGTTCCACATTCAAAAGGGTGGCTACAGTGTGTGACTGGCCAAGTGCAGATTGGGCAATCCGTCTTGTTCCTTTACTTGCAGGAGGGGCCAGGGCGGCATTTTTGGCCATGCCAGTAGAGGAGTCCCTGATCTATGACTCATTAAAAGCTGCCATTCTGGAGAAGTATGAGATCAGCACTGAAACGTACAGGGTGAGGTTCCGTTCCCTCGAATGGGAGGAAGGTCAGTCTCCTAAAGAACTTCTGACACTGTTGGAAGAATCGTGCACTAAATGGTTACAACCCCAGAAACACTCAATAGATCAGATAATTGACTTTATTTTGTTAGAACAACTTTTGCAGGTGTTTGATACTAAAATCCGTACATGGGTAGAGGAGCATCAGCTAAAAACTTCTAAAGAAGCATCGGAGCTGGCTGAGGTATTCCTGGCTGCCCATCGTCCAAGGAACCTGCGGAATGAAGATAAAGTCATTCAGATGCCCAGAACCACAGCTAAGCCCACAGGTATGTCTCGGGGTGGAATAGGTCGTGGTCCTACAAGATTAGTCAACCCACCTGCAAAGCCAGATTATAGGGAAGGTTGGTTGTGTTATGGTTGTGGACAGAAAGGCCATCTAATTAAGTTTTGTCCACACAAACGTAAGGAGGCAAAACTTTGTTTTGTTCCATGCCCCCTGCCTGAGAAGAAGACACCTTTAAGAATAGGGAGAAAATTCTAAGGGTTACTATGGCAGGTAAACTGTACCCTGCATTAATAGACACAGGAAGCACCCAGTCTCTGGTGAGGAAAGACTGTTTGGTCGACCAAGTGGTACAGTCAGGTCAGCAGGTAGTATTGAGGTGTGTCCATGGTGAAGAAGTCACCTATCCTCTTGTCCGGGTGAACCTGGAGATTCAAGGTTTGGGTTATGAGTTGCCCATGGGCGTATTGACAACATGCCTTACCCGATTCTACTAGGGTTGGACGTGCCGGGGATCGAAGATCTCTTACAGAGTACTCTGCAGGCGGAGACTCTGATGGTCACAAGGGCCCAGGCGGCAAGGCAAAAGCAAGATGCCCAGGATGTGCTGCCATTTGGGGAAGCTGACAAGACAGGCACAATCCAGAAGCCCGTAGTCAGAGAAGGTGTGAGAAGCTCTGGGGCGTTCCCCAGAAGCAGGGTGAGCTCATATTGCATTTGGATCTCACAGGAAACAGTAGCGACTTACTGAGTGATGTGGCTTCCGCTCAATGGGATGACCCCAGTCTGCATGTCTGCTTTGACAAGGCCACAAAGGGTTTGCAGTCTAAGACAGGAGAGAAATTTATTATTAAAGATGACCTCCTGTATCATCAAGATGACCATGGGCAGAGACTGGTGTTGCCATCTAGTCTGAGGGCGAAAGTGTTACAAATTAGCCATAGCATTCCCTGGTCAGGTCATTTCGGGCAAGTAAAAACATCTGATAGGCTAGCACGGCATTTCTATTGGCCAGGATGGAGTAAAGACGTAGCAAATTATATAAAAGCATGTGCAGAGTGTCAGAAAGTTGGACCAGTGAAGAGAGGAGACAAAGTTCCACTAATACCTTTGCCTGTAGTGGAAGAGCCTTTTTCCAGAATAGCGGTTGACATTGTGGGTCCTGTCGAACTTGTAAGAAATGAGAACGATGCACGTACGCATGTGCCACACGGCCGCCCTGCTGCGCACTGCAGAGAGTTGATTCTACAATAAAATAAAATTAAAATAAAAAGAAAGAAAGCGGATAGTAGACGTCACGTAGTATATGTGTACCAAATATCAGGTCAATAGGTAAAACGGTTTACGAGCTACAGGTGATTTAAAATCCTGACAAACAAACAGCCACGGTAGCGTATTATATAAGAAGATAATTAAGTTATCATTCCCTAAATATAAAAGGTTCAGTTGATCTTGTTCCAGTAGAGCCTAGTGAAATAGGTATTCAATAGAATTTAAATTCCAAAATAAGAGAAGCATGATCAAAGATGTTTACATTATATTTCAAAGATTTAAAAGAGGCATATGGATGTTGCCAATAAAGAAATAATCAATTTGCAAATAACTAATGTACCAAAGAAAAGATGGAATGTTGCATTGAGCAAGTGTTGATAAATCTTCATGGGTTTAAGAGGTTATGATGAACTGTGAGATTATTGCAGCAGTTTTGGATGATGTGGTGGTAGCTGTTAGATTGAGTCCAATTAAAATCTGCCATTATGAGTTTTAGGAATTGCATACATTATGTATTTGTTGAGCATCATAATATAGCCCCACCTTCAGGGTCCATTATTCTCACAGTAGCCATAAAAAGGATTGCCTTTGGATCAAACTTTCCACTTCTTGTCAAAACTGTAATTAAATACAGTCTCATTTTAACCAAAATAGTCATTAGATAGAAATAGTTACTTGATAATAATGCAACTAACACATATCTTTATATTAATGCTAATATTACCAAGTAATACAATAGAGCTAAAAAAAATAACAATAATTGTAGTAATAACAGTAATAGTTCTAATAAAAATAACACCAAAGTTATTAACAATAAATCACTTTAGAAGGAACAGATAGAAAAACAGCAGAGAGGAAAAAATGAAATGCTACGTAAAGTTAAAAAAAAAATAAAAACAAAAATTACATAGGAATAAAATATCAAAAGTAAAGGCAAAAACAGTACATCATCAAAATAAATTAATTGGATAATATCAAGAGTATAATGTTCATGAAGAGTATAAAAATTGATGAGTAGGAGTATGATTGATATAAATTTGAATAGCTTACCATTTGCTGTCTCTGAGCCTTCCGATACAGCAAGAAAACAAATATGTTTACATCTTGTCCTGTTTCTATTTATGTTATTTAATTTGGAAGGAATTTACATTTTTTTACCAGGGCCACCACCTTTTTATGTGTTGAACTTATCTTGTGTTCAAGTTGTTCTGTACGTGATGTTAACACATGTTTTAGATCAACTGAATTGAGTTCTTTAATTTAATCTGTGATGGTGTGGGTCAGCTCCTTGCTCCCTCTTCCATAATGGAAGCCTCTTGAACTTGACACTGTCAGTACTGTAACTGAGATGAGGGTGGCTGATGAGTGTGATAATGCCGGTCCCCTACAGACTCCCTCTTCCCACATGGGAGTCAGCTGAACCAACACTGTCGATACTTATGACCGAGATGAGCTGACAAATGAAGACAATTCTCTGATGAAGCCAGAGGATGGTCGAAAAAGTCCTCAAGTGCTTTATTAAAAAATAGTCAAAAACAAAAGTAAAATCAACAAGTGTCAATTGTGCAGTGTACTAAAACATTACATAAGTAAATCCATAAAAATCCAAATAAAAGTGGGGATAAAAAAAATCAATAAATAAATCCTTTAAAAATCCAAGGTTAAAATGCAGACTAACTCCTCCTGATCTCAGCCCACTTCCTTTTCATTCTCCCTGGCTCACCCATTGCTCGCATAGCCGCCAGAGATTCAGCAGCCATGAGCTCCTTTCGGCCGATCTCCGTCTTGGCTGCCTCCAGGCCAGACTGTCCGAGGTCGGCTCTGCTCCCTTCTTCTTTCGCGCTCATGAGGTCACACCTCGGAAGCCTAGGGAGGGCACCTGCCTTGCTCGCCACACTCCACCCAAATGTTCAGTGAGGCGAACTAGCCCCTAGATCGCCACAGCTAATGCTCCTTTCACGGGGCCCCAGTTCATAATGCTTCCTCCTTTCAGGTGGCCAGATCATCCTTCTAAGACTGCCTTTCACGTCTTTTAACCTCTTTCGATCTTTTTCCCATTTCTTTGATTCCTCTCATCTTTGATTCCTTGTGCCAACCCATATACATACACCCACGTCTCTGTGGGTGCAGTGCCTGAATCACATGCCGCAGGAAGCCAATGAAGCAATTGAGAAAAACCGCACCCACACATGCAGATGCGACTTGCCCTAACTACCTAATTAACTCCCCGCAGTCGTGCAATCGTGCCCACAGAGAGTGACACGGCTTTATGGATTTAAAACCTGGCCCTTTTTTTGAAGCCGCAGACCCGCTATACCACAATGGGGACAAAACACACATGAAACAAGGGGAACATGCAAAGTGCTCAGTGCTTTTATTAAAAACAATATACAAAACAAGTGTCCCAAATGACAGTGCGGTGCTCAAAAAAAAATCAATAAATAATCCATAAAATCAAAGTGCTGATGGAGGTTAAAATTAATAAATAGAAAAAAAGAAGTTAAAAGCAAGGTTAAAATTCAGACAGGAGTCTACTTTGAAATGCTTAGTCCTTGATTCTTCTCTTTAAAAAACTGACCTCTCTCCGGTTTATCTTTCTAGGACCTTGCAGCATGAAGAGACGTCTACCAACTGGTGCAGACACCAATCAATCTTGGCCCATGTCCCTGCTGCCTGATCCAATGGATTCCACAGGGAGCCACTGGACCCTGCTCCCGCGCCCACAGCTGTAAATTCAGGCACCACCCAGCGAAAGTGTGTGGTCCTTCCACCGCTGCCAGTCACGGGTTACACCCGGCGGAAGGATCCTTCAGAGTGTAGCAATCACTCCTGGCTGCTCAGAAAGAATGATCCTCGAGCCCCCTTCTGTGTACCAGCCATGCGCTACCTCCTGGGGCATCATTCCCATCTGCCTTCTCTCCTAAGCACTGGCTCACCTCTGTTCTGTTCTGTTTTTTTTTCTGTTTCTTAACCTCCTCTTTATAGGCTGGGGGATCATTTGCAGGTGCAATCGCCTGATAACAAGGCAATCAGACTGCCCACATGTGCTGGCAAGGCAAGACTTGGATAGCTGACCGCCTTGTACCAACCTGAAGACTGCGTCTTTGGCAGATTTCTCGCACCTGCTCCCAATCCACAGCATGAGCATATTCATTATTTATTTATTAATTAAAACATCCACTCTTTTTGAGCCACGGACCACATATTTAATTTACTCTTCTCACTCTTTAGTTTGATCTCAATACTATTCTCCTTTTTTTAAAGTTGACGTCAAGGTAGTTTTCTATTTTTTCCAACGTGTACTCAGAGCACTCAAATCATTTGTCAGTGTGGGATTTTAACTTCTTCTGCTGTTGAATATGACTCATATTCTGATTTATATTGTCAGTTAGCGTGAGCATTAATTTCAAGAACATTTTCTGTTTGCTCTCTATGTTCTTTCGATTGATACTGGAGGCAACCTTCTGGGATTGTTTTTAAGAGGACTCCTTGATATTAGTTTCATTCTTATCAAGCTTCAAATTAGTAGCCTGGCCACTGCGAGAAATGTGTCATACTAATTCCATGTCTCTGCTGAGTAGGGCAGGTATGTGCCTCCCATCTTTTTATCACTCTGAAATGCATTCAAACATATTTTGTAGTGCTTTCAGATTGTGTGTTATACAAAATAAAGCTCACTGGAATGTTAAAATACTGTAAGTATGAAATAGTATAATTATTAAGAAACATATTAACTACCTTTGAGTTTTATTTTGAGTACTAACAGAAAATAAGAAATCAGAATTATCATTCCTTATACTTAACATCTTATTAAACCTGAATTAATGAAAAAAATCTAAATTCTCCATTAGCATATTTATTTTACTATGTGAACACTCTCTGTTCATTACAATACAATACAATACAGTTTATTTTTGTATAGCCCAAAATCACACAGGAAGTGCTGCAATGGGCTTTAACAGGCCCTGCCTTTTGACAGCCCCCAGCCTTGACTCTCTGAGAAGACAAGGAAAAACTCCCAATAAAACCTTGTAGGGAAAAATGAAAGAAACCTCGGGAAAGGCAGTTCAAAGAGAGACCCCTTTCCAGGTAGGTTGGGCGTGCAGTAGGTGTCAAAAGTAGGGGGTCAATACAATACAATATACACAACAGAACAATTCCTTAAGACAGCATAATAAAAATTTTAGAATTACGGTTTAACAGTAGATGATATGACATAATTAGGTTTGGATATTTTTAGAGTCCTGAGACCTCATCCATCTAGCTGCATCTCCATTTGGCCATGCCACGGCTGAAACATTGCTCCGATGAAAGGACCTCTCTTTCCCATGATTCCTGTGATCCTCCATCAGGGATGACTTTACCATAGGCAGGCAAACAACTTGGCAGGTGGGCCGTGGCACCAATGGCCACATTTGGGTACCGAGAAAAGAAACAGAATAGGTGAGGGTTAGTATTCAAATATAATTATCATGTTACTTATGTTATAGTGCTAATGACTAACAACAGAGATGCAGTATGTACAGTTAATCAGCAGCTCTAGTCAGGATATGCTAAACTGAAGTAGTGAGTCTTCAGCCGGGATTTAAAGGCTGAGACCGAGGGGGCATCTCTTATGGAAGCAGGAAGACCATTCCACAGTTTAGGGGCCCTGTAACTAAAAGCTCGACCTCCCACTGTTATTTTATTAATCCTTGGAATCCTAAGCAGACCGGCATCTTGAGATCTTAATGTGCTCAGGTTTGTAAGTCATGATAAGTTCAGACAAGTAAGCGGACCTTGGCCATTTAATGCTTTATATGTTAAAAGGAGGATTTTGAAATCTGCCCTAAATTTAACTGGGAGCCAGTGTAAAGATTTAAGAACTGGGGTTATGTGTTCATATTTTCTTGTTCTTGTAATAATTCTTGCAG
>NW_024379824.1:0-4948 GCF_016835505.1 Polypterus senegalus
GTCTGTTTTAATAGTTTTAATACATTGTTCATCTAAAGTAGTAATTGTAATTAAATTATTGGTGTTTATGCCGTATTGCCTAGATTTTCTACATAATTTGAGATTGGTTATTAGAATATTAATGTTGTGCACTTTTACAGAAGATTTTATTAAACAATTATATAGCATTTCGGAAGGGGTTAAGAGTAGAGATAGATAGTCAAGATAAACAAATTACCTTAGATATGTTTTTGGAAAGGACCCGGGCGCCAAGGACCCCTTGCTTGAAGAAATGCGGCCTTTCCAAGAAGAGGTCCCAGTTGTTGATGAATCCGATGTCTCGATTCTTGCAGAAGCCATGCAGCCAGTTGTTCAATCCTAGCAGACGACTGTAGTACTCATTGGATCGTCTGACGAGAGGTAGTGGACCTCAAATGAAGATCTTTGCCGATGGGGTCCTCTCCTTCTTGTCTTTAGTCAGTACTGCGAAGTCAGTCTTAAGAATTTCCGACTGTCGGTGTCTTATGTCATTCACGCCAGCATGCAATACAATTGCTACAACTGCCCTCTCCTTGTACTTCTCGTAGATTGCCAGTGCACATCTCATCACATCTTGTACACAAGCACCAGGAAAACAAGAAACAAAAGATTTTTGATTAGGGCATGCAATATTGAGGTTTCTAACAATCGAATCACCTACCACTATTACATCACCAAGGGTTGAAGGCAAACTGGGGACGCAGAGAGGATTGAACTGGTTCTGAGTCGAGATGCTCACCTGTGCTGATGGAGGTGTTCTAGCCTTGAACCCCCATCTGCATAGCTGAAATACGCCGAGGTCTTTATCGGTGTCATCGTCGCTCCTACGAGGTGCGGTGGTGAAGTTTACTTGAGCGGCACAATGCAGGGTTGATGTTATGTCAATTTTAGATGGCGAGAATGGTTTACTAGTAGCCGAGCTTTCAAATCCCTAAGGTATCTTCGTCTGGACAGAAGTTTCTGAATCTGTTTGTCGAGTGCCTGGAGTTCCTCTACGACGGCGGCAACGTGATTCATCTCCCTGTCGGCCATTGTCTGCTTCCACTTCCGTGTCGTGCCCAGACAGACATCCAGAACACACGTTTAAAAGCACCAAGAATAATATTTCATAATTCTTTTGAATAAAGTGCACAAAGCACTGCACACTCCACAATTCTCCAATAAACAAATAAACAATAAATAAATTAAAAACAATAATAAATCAGTAACAGTATCCAATCCTCCATTCCCAGCAGCTCTGCCAACTTGTTTGACTTCATTGTTTCTCAGTGCCGTTTACTAATTTGTTCTGTTGATAACCCTTCATGATGAAATTCTTCAATAAGATTTGAACATAATATGTCTTCTTTAATTGGGCACTTAAAGTGAGGAAAACATTGTATTATCGTGGTATTTCCCTCTACTTGCCCTTTTACCTGTTTCCTCAAGGGTAAGTGTTCTCGTCAAGTTAAGATTATCGGGTTGGTCTACTGTTGCACTTTAAGATGAACACACACACACACACAGACCCTAACCACAACTGTGCTCCATGAATGACACACACACGCTGATTAACCCTTAGCACTTTAAACCACACAAGTGCTATAGGAATAACAGCCTGTCATTCAGCACTTCAAGAGACTTACTTATTTTCGGCACGAACAACAATACGATGTTTTAGTGATATCTCAGACCTAAATATTACTTTTGGTCTACAAGAATACATTTAAACATACAAAGACTCAGGCACTCTTGACTATAGGCCATTCATCAGCCAAGAATACCTTCTTTATCGTATCTGTCCCTTCTGTTGAGTGTAGCGCTCTTCACTCTCAGCCATATAAACCTCGCAGCACGGAAATAATGGCAAAAATCCGGCTGTCACCAGGTGCTCAAAGAAATCTAACTTATTACTTCAATCACTCTAGACATTAAGACAAAGCACTGAAAGTTAAAAGCAGCATGGTATTTATTACAAGAATAATAATAATACCACAAGAACAAAGAATACTAAAAAATAGGTAGTGATAGGAAAGTCTGAATATATATAGTCTTTAGAAAAAGCTTACGAAAAAGTTACAGATGACAAGGATGAATGTCCCAGGGAGGCGTTTGATTTAGCAGTCGGTGTTCATGATGCCTTTCTGACGACCAGGGCCGTCTTCGTCCATTCCTCTTCTTCTCTTCTTCTCCCTTTGCTTCTCTTTCTTCTCCCTTTGCTTCTCTCCTCTTCTTTCCAAACCAAGGCATATTTATTATGAAATGTCAAGCCTTGGTTTCACAACACATGCACCTGATTGGCTGGCTGTCCAAATGATTGATGAATTAATTCACTGTCTGTTTTCCCACACAACAAAACCTTTGATGTACTTTGAGGTAGCACTCCCAGGCTATAAACTAAACTTTGTTGTTCCAGATGTCCATCCATAATAGCCTGAGGTACCACCTCAGCATCCTTTCCCGGGCTATAATACCAAATTAGCACGAAGCTATGAACAAGTGTTATAAAAGTAAGGTGTAAGGGATTAAAACCTTCTTTAATTTGTTAATTTCATCTGTTGTCTTGCCTTGAACAAAATATAATGGAAACCGAAATGTACAGATTTTATACACCATAACAAACATAAAAATTTATAAGAGCTGAGAGTGGAGGAACTGTGTCTGTCAAAAGCATTCAAACGAATGAGAGGGCTGTGGGCGTGGCTGAATATGGGTGAGAGGAGGGCGGGACTAGAAAAAAATCTCATATCAAAAGTCTCATCTCGTGGGACTTGAAAGTCTCTTTAAAATAGTCTTGTCGCAGGATTATATACAGTATACTGTGAATGCCAGTCTGACAACAGACAGACAGACACTGCTCTTAAGTCCACCTCACATGGATTATTTACAGTATGTACAATATAAGTGTCCAAATAGTCCCACACACACAATGCTCAAGCACCAAATACTCTTCAGTTCAGGGCCTCTCAACAGTCCTCCCGAGCGTTGCCTTCTTCCAACTGACTCCTGCTCCCAGCCCCTTTTATCTTGTCCCAGATGTGCTCGACGATGAACTTGTATCATATAATGATGAAGTTATATGTAAAAAGTTGTCTTAGTCACAGCACAATAATAAAACATTTCCTTAAAAAAATGTGATAGTCGTCCAGTCTGTATCATTCGTAAAAAATCTTCTAGTTACAGAGGCACAATCCCAGTCACTAACACATTTACTGTGTAGCACCACCCCCACTCAAAGAATACATTCCATCTGATTAATTTAATAATTAATTCATTAAACCCCTCAATCATCAACCAAAATAGCAGTTGAAATTGTTACTCATATGATTTGTTTTATTATACACATGAAACAAAATATATATCTATTTACACTTCGGACACTGCAAGCCGCTGACGAACGCCTCTCTTTGTTGCCAGTCTGTAGCAGCGAAAAACTAAAAGCAATAGAGCTTAACAGACGTCATTGACCTTGATCATGAGTTTGTTTGAGTTGTGTAACATTAATGCAAATTCCAGGAAGTGTCACTAGAGAGGTGAGTGTCAAATGCTTTCGACACAAATGATTCAAATGTTTCTATGCTTCGTGAGGCTTCACTTTACCCATCATTAGGCAATTCAAGTCTGCCGATCCAATAAGCTACTCATGATATGCTGTGTCAGCAAGCTTTCCTATCAAACATGTCAGTAGACGTCACTCATAGTGTGACAAGACAGCCTGGTGATAATCATTGATTTTTTAATTGATTACCCCACAAACACAAGCCAAACCTTCTATGGCACTGCAGCTTGGTTTTCTTTATATCAAATGTTTACATTTTAAACATACTTTCAGTGCTTGGTGGCTACAAACAGACGGGTAATGTTATACTGAGGCTGAACTTGCAGCTTGGGGGACCCTTAGTGGCTTCAATGGCCCTTCTGCTTCTGTAGAGACTTCATAGAACAAGAAATGGCTCTGTATATTGTACAAAATTTTTATGATTTTCATCATTTGTAATGGTTCTAAATTATGTGTTTGTATGAGGACAACTGATTAAAAATTCAATTGGAATTATTCTCTCAGTTAAAATTTGTAATTGAAAGTTACTATGTATTAATTGTCATTTGTCATATATTTTTCTTTAAAGCAAAAACAACTCAGGGATTACTTTCTAATAAAAAACAGTTTTAATAATCAGTTGCCCATGAATTTTAAATTATTTTGGTTTCTTTATTGAACAGTTTTGTGTAACAGAAACAAATGAACAAACAGTACAACACTACTGTAATTAGTGGATGGCTCAAAGTAGGATTAATTAATTAATACTTTTGAGCAACACAACAATGCAAATAAGTTGGAACTTTGACTATGTCAATAATTCTGTCTTTAAAATGATATGAAGATGAAAAATAAAACATTATTGAGTTTCTGCCTATTTATTTACCCAGTTGCTTAAGCAGACTTCAGTTTATTTCCATCAATTGTTTAAGCGCTGATATTCCAGATACAAAAACAAAAGTTCACAAGTGACCAGTGCTGGGAAACCTTGCTTAAATTAAATTCATTACATTGCTCATTACTTACAGAATCCTAATCTCCTTGGGGTTCTTCCAGAGGGGGTTAAAGTGGAGAAAGACAAACAAATTGTGATTGCATTCACTACACTTTTGGCACGTAGACTTATTCTGCTAAACTGGAAGAACCCAAACTCTCCTCTTTTAAGTCAGTTGTAAACTGATGTGTTATACTATTTGAAATTGGAAAAAATCAAATACTCAGTTAGAGGATCCGTACAGACTTTATTCAAAACATGGCAGGATCTAATCAGTAATATTTTAAAATAAGTTTATAAAGCACAGAGAATTTATTCATTTAGATAGGTTTACAAGCCTTAAAATTTACATCGTTTGGCTTGCTCTCTCTCTCAAGGGTGGGGATCGATCTGTTCTTAACATAATTCTTTTTTTTGTA
>NW_024379825.1:0-25477 GCF_016835505.1 Polypterus senegalus
CCAAAAGCTTTTAAACCCAAAAAGCCACGCCATGACTGGAATGAAACCTAATAATAACAAAGTTTTTGCCCTTTTGCATTGGGTTTGTGCCGAAACAACTAAAATTGTAAAAAACCCCCCACCATATGAATACTATATATACTGGGCCTCACTGGTTGGCAAATTTACAGCAGTCATAGTGGTGGAAACGCTGGATTTCCCCGACCTGTCTGCCAGTTCTGTTAGAGTGACAACAAGTACCCAAACATAAACTGGGGAAAACTGAAAAGTTCTTCCTTCATCAACCCTCTTAAAAGGGAGCTAAAGTACAAACTGTAAAGTACATGATATTCATACTTTTAAGATTTAAAATGTTTGTCAAGTCAATGTATTGTCATGATATGAATTTTTATGCATGTGGGGTTTTCATTTAGCAGGTTTGGTGCTTTACTTGTAATAACTGGAGACCAGAGGGCGAGGTTTGGGGCACCACCCTTTAATCGGTTTCCGGCTGCAATAGAAATTGGGATTTTAAAAACAGTTGTTTTACACAGCAGAGTCCAAGACAGAACTGCCTCCCTGGAGGCAGGAGCTTTATAGCCGGGAAGGGGAAATGATGCGCCCCCTCTGGGCGAACTGAGTCATCACCCTTGGGGCGGAAACCCGGAAGTGACCTCATTCTTGGGGGGGGCGGAGGTGGTGTGTCCTTCCTGGAAATGGCGGCTCCTGGGTGGGATTTCCCGGGTAAACCTGCAGAGAACTCAGAAAGGCGTCAGCGACCCCCCTGGGCAGATGTATAAACAGTATTGTCTAAGCCCTTCAGCTGTCCCATGCACCGTGTGTGACAAGACTCCCCTCAGCCCAGACCCCGGGTCGGGCGACCTGCACCGAGGAGGTCGTGGGCCCGGGAAGAGGGCATGGCGTTGGCATGAAGGGCCCCTGCATAACCGTATACGCACTGCTGCAGGTCAAAAAACACCTCGTGCCCCAGCGGATTGACCCCCTGTAAAGGGGCCATCCCACTTTAAAACATGATCTGTCACCAAGAGTGAACCACGCGTCCAAGAGTAGACCGCGCTTCGTCACCCATTTGATCGCCAGAGCCTCCTTCTCCACGCCCGCCTGGTCTCCCGGTCCAACAGTTTCCGGCCAAAATTTCGGGTGTTCAACACGTCGGCGCTTTGGCTCAACACGTCCCAAGCCTGTGTCCGGCGTCCGTCGGGAAGGACAAAGGGGAGAGAAGTTAGGGGAGATTAAGATAGATTGCTGAAGTCAGAGCCTTTTTAAGTCACTGAATGCAGCCCCGCTATCAGACATACCACCGTAATTAGGAGCTCTTTTCTTTGTCAATCGGTCAAGGCGCCGCTCTCCGGAGAAGCGGGGGGCTAAACCCGGGGTAGTACCCGCCAAACCGGGAAAGGATTGGACTTGCCGCTTGGTTTTTGAGGCGGGGCCGGGCCATTATGCTTGCAACTTGGAACACTTGGCCTCACAGTACCCGCCACTAGGTAGCCCAAATTTTGGCTTCTCCTCAACCCAGTAACATTTCTTGGGTTGACCCGGGAACCCGGCTCTCAATGTCAAATACTGCTGTGACCTCGTATGTGGCTCCTTCCAGGTGCTGGAATAGATGACCGTCATCCAGATAGGCAGCACAAAACGTTATGGGCGGGCACTTGCCACCAGGGCTGAAAAGTCCGGGCCCGTGTAACCGAATGGAAGGACCGATACTGCCAGTGTCGCTAGGGTGCTTCGCCGGGTTTTCCTTCGGACTCGTTAAAGGAACAATACCGCTTTTCAAGTGGTCAAGAATTTGGCTGGTCCCAGTCTCTCGGGGGGTCGTCCGCGAGGCATGGGATAAGCATCAAATGGGAAACTTGGTTGACCC
Organism: Polypterus senegalus; assembly: GCF_016835505.1. Lineage (NCBI taxonomy): Eukaryota > Metazoa > Chordata > Cladistia > Polypteriformes > Polypteridae > Polypterus > Polypterus senegalus. The sequence goes on from NW_024379825.1 coordinate 1,868, forward strand.
GGCGGAAGTCTTGCAAAACCCCCAACTCCCGTCAGGAGCAATCAAGGCGATGGGCTGGACCAGGGACTACTATTTTCCTCGATCACCCCTGGTCCAGCATTAGCGATTTCCAGTTCCACTTCTATTTTTTTGCCCCCGGGGAGTCTGTAGTTTGGCTCCGGAGCGATCACCCCGGTCAGTAAATATGTCGTGCGCAATCAGAGGGTCCGACCTGGCTGTTCACTTACCACCTCTGGGCCCCGAGCGGATAGCTGCTTGAGTCTTTTCCTGTCTGGGAATAGCTGTTGCAGAGAGGGCACTTATTTCCCTGAAGAGAGCAGGGCTGTCGGAGGAGGATGGGACCCCTCTCCTTCCACGGTTTCACAGGTTTACATGATATATCGGCTCGCTGGATCGGATTGGGCTTTTCACCAAATAGTGACCAACCCCTTCCTCTCCATTCGAGGGGCCTACCCGTACCCGGCAGTTTGAGTGAAAGGGGAACTACCATGAGCGATCCCGGTTGGAACTCCCGAGTGGTTACCCACGGTCCTTGAGCGGGCCCTTGCTGATTGTGCCTCCTCGATATACTTTTAGTATAGGTCTTATTACATCAAATCTATCCAGCGCAATTGGGAGATATACTCCAAAATGTTAGTGGAGGCTTGCCTCCCCTTCCAGCCCTCTTTAAAATATCTAATAAGCCCCGGGCTGTCTTCCCTATAGTAATTCAAGGGAGAGAACCCGTAGGAGCTGAGGACTTCCGTAGGCAAAAGGACAAAGGGGGGGAGTTGGTCCCAATTCCTCCATCCTTGCTGACTCTTAGATTTGTTTAGATTTTAATTCTCCACTAGCCCATCCGGTTTGAGGATGATTTCAGGGTTTTTAAATGCTTTATTTTCAGGAACTTGCCTCCGAGCGTTCCAGGGTGAAGCGTTCCTTGTCGTCAATTCTCTGGAATCCACCCGTGAAAAGACTCCTACGTTCGGAAAATTTTTTATTGGAGCGAAGATGGGATTTCTACCCGGGCAGTATATATTTATATCCTGGGCTGGGGCTCAGGGTCTACTATATCCACCCCCCTCCCTGTCAAAGGAGCGTCAATAAAGGAAGGGGAAACAAGAACCGGTCCTTCCTGAATTTCCGCCGAGTTGCACTCCGGAGCAGGAAATGGGCCCAAACCAACCTCATTAATCCCATAAAAAACGGGCATCGCTCTAATGTTACACCGAATGCCTCCCAAAAAGGTGAAGTGGGCAACTTCATAAAACTGCCGCCCGTGGTCCGCGGGGCCCAACAACTTCGGACCTTCCCCCCATGTTCAGCAACCGATACAATAATTTATTATCCCCTGACAAGTGGGGGCCTTGGCTGGCAAATCGTCGTTGGCATTCCGAACCCTCATTCTTTAGTGCCCTTTGAGTCGTCATTCCCCTGTTCTCTCTTTGAAAACCGTTAACTCCTAAAGCTGAAAGTGCAACTCAGAGGAGCCGGGTCGGGCCCGACCAAAAGGCGGGAATCCTCCTGCTGCACGAGCTAGTGGATGCCCTAGTAGCTCTGACGGTCCGGGGGATCTTATCCTCTTTTTCCGCGCCCCCCTGTCGCAGTTACGCGGGTTTAAGCAGCTTGAGATGGTCTTTATCATCTATACTTGAGCCAAAGCTTTTGGGAATGCTTTCTAACTACCGTTACTCAGACCAGTCCCCCGGATTTTACGGGGAAACGGAGGATCCGTTACCGCCTGAACGCCCGGGAAAGGGTCTCGAGACATCTGGTGGCGGTTATCGCGGTTCTCCGGTTCTTTTGGGGCTGGCTTTTCTTAATCCAATTTTGCGGTGAACAAAGCGGGACGCAAACCGTTACTGCCGGGAAACAAACAAACGCTTTACCATATGTCCATTAATAGCTCTCCGTGTTTTTCCGCCCAGGGTGCCGGGCCAACACCGCACATGCCCTCGGTCGCTTGTTCCCGACAATACTAGCCAGGCGGCCAGCGCCCAACAGGCTCTGGTTCGGAAGGGACTGCTTTTGGCTCTCCGGATAGTCCCCTGAAGCGGCGGTCTGCCTCCGGTTTCACGCCCGGCCTCTGGGTTTCAGAGCTTTTTAGCAGCTGTCCCGGGAATGGGGAATTCTCCCCAGGCGGCTGGGCAAATTTCCGGGGTATTCGCTGTAGCAAAAACAGGCCACTTCTGCCCCTATTGCAAGGGTCAAATCAATGGCAGTAGCCACTCACCCACCTGTTGCCCCGGGCCATATGCCTGCTCTGGCGCCCTTTCGTTAGGTTTTAAAATCCCAGTCTATTATATTCTTTACCTGCGGGCCGGGGACCCGCCCATGCGTTAAGATGGTCCCGGGGAAATTCGGCTTTCCACGAAGAGCATCTGAGCCCCATTGGTTTTTCCCAGAAGCCAGCCGCGTAGGTCCCTCTACCTTCTCCGAGATGGGGTTGGTGCCGGGGTTATGCTCTGGAGCAGAGCCGACAGCGTCCTTCCTGACCCTCCGGCACTCCCTGCCCAGACTGGCCGTACTCCCCACCTGGTTCCTTGAAGGTCCGTGTCCCGGTTCTTCGGGACACCATCCTGCCGGCTACGCCACTGTAATAACTGGAGACCAGAGTGGAAGGTTTGGGGCAGCCACCCGTTAATCGCGGCTTCCCGCTGCAATAGAAATTGAGGCATTTTCAAAACAGTTGTTTACACAACAGAGTCAAGACAGAACTGCCTGCCTAAGCAAGGCAGTGAGCTTTAGCTCAGAGGGCGGAAATGATGTCGTCCTCTGGGCGGAACTGAAGTGACATCACCCTTGGGGCCGGAACCGAAGTGACCTCATTCTTGGGGCGGAACGGAGGTGGTGTCCTTCCTGGAAATGGCGCTCCTGGTGGGATTTCCGGTAAGACCTGCAGAGAACTCAGAAAGAGCTCAGCGCATACCCCCTGGGCAGATGTATAAAACAGTATTGTCTAAGCCCTTCAGCTGCTTCCCATGCACACGTGTGTGACAACCTACTTAATTGAGGTAATTGTTGTGTTTACATATATATGCATGTTTAACCCATCAAGATTTCTTTATAAAGCCATGCATTTGCATGGAAAACTCATACACTATTTCAAGCCTCCTTTAGTCACACACAAGTTTATAAATCTGACCCCTGTATTTGTGGATTTTCTGCCATTCTTCTCAGCAGGTCCTCTCAAGCTCAGCTTGGATGGAGACTATCAGATGACAGCTATTTTCAGGTGTCTCCAGAGATGTTCAATCGGGTTCAAGTCTTGGCTCCGCTGGGCTACTCAAGAACATTCATAGATCTGTCCCCAGACCACTCATGTGTTGTCTTTGCTTTGTGGTGAGGTCATTCTGAGGTCCTGAATGCTGTGGAACAGGTTGTCATTAAGCATAGTTCAATACTTTGCTTATTCAGCTTTCATTCTATTCCTGACTAGTCTCTGTGTCCTCAGTCTCACAGCATGATGCTGCCACTAACATTGGAATGGTATTTCACTGGAGATGACTGGTGCCTGCTACTGAGACAGGATGCTAACCTTGGTTTTATCAGAACAGAGAATCTTGTTTCTCACACTCTGAGAGTCCTTTAGGGGCCTTCTTGCAAAATCCTAGTGGGCTTCGATGTGTCTTTTACTGAGAAGAGGCTTCTGTCTGCCACCCTGTCATAAAGCCCAGTCATGGTTGTCCTTTGGAAGTTCCTCCCATCTCTAAACAGGTTGTCTGGAGTTTAGCCAGTGTGATTATTAGGTTCTTGGTCATCTATCTTACCACGGCTCTTCTCCCATTATTTCTAAGTTCAACGGTTGCCTGCTGAAAGAAGAGTCATTGTTGTTCCAAACCTCTCCTATTTAAGAATTATGGGAGGCCACTGTGTTCTTGGGAACCTTCAATGGTGCAGGAATGCTTTCAGAACCTTTCATAGATCTGTGTTTTCAAACTCTGTAGGCCATTAACAGTTATTTAACACAGTATGTTAAAGCAGCAAAGCTGGGTGAATCATGTCTAATTTAGTATTTTGTACTAATCAGGGAAAATTAATGGTGTACAGTTGATTGAACTGCTAGGGTCAAGGGACCATAACATAATACAGCTCACAGCATTTTTGGAAGAGTGCGGATTCAAAGACTAAAAGTATAAGTTTAACTTTGGTAGAAGCAAATTTTGAGTAGATGCAGCAATGTCTAAGTTGGAAAGACTGGGAAAAGCTTTTAGTGTGGAGACGGGTTTAGGAACAGTGGAACAGGTTTGAAAGTTACATGCAATGCAGGACAGGCACATACCTAAATTTGGAATTAGTAGGAAATTTAAAAAATAAAAATTTTTGCAGTGGGTTAATAAGAAAAGAAGCTGCAAAAAAAAAATACATCTGAAGTGTTTCAAATTATGAAGGAATTAGTCCTTTGGTCTGAGACTGTTATTTTAAAATACATTCATCAAGAACACAGGGACACAGTTGGAAATTTGTTAATGGTAAATTTCACACAAACATTAGGAACTTTTATGCTTTTTTTTGTAAGGCTGCAACATGAAAATGTGAATAAAATGATGGGGGCTGAATAGTTTTTGAATCCTTTGTTTATTAGTGTCATTCCAAATGAATTTCTTACGCATCAGTTCATATATACAGTATCTCTAGGTGTGACATCAGGAGTGGGGAGCCAGGAAGGACCTTCCTCACTCATGGCCAGCCCTCCGTTTAAGTCGGTCCACCGCCATGACATGTTGGAGCATACAGGTACTTTCACTCCATAATATATATATATATATATATATATATATATATATATATATATACGGGCCTTACTCTTATTCTATGTTAATTAATTTGACTTATGTTTATTTTTATTGTGTCTTCTATTTTCTATTCATTTTGTAAAGCACTTTGGGCTACATTTTTTATATGAATATGTGCTATATAAATAAATGTTGATTGATTGATTGATATATATATATAAGAGAAGAAGGAGGAGGAATCGAAGGGTGAATGCGATTCCTCCGATAGGAAGGACAGGGCGGCTGCGCGTCGGAGAACGTCCTCTGGATGGACAGAGGAGATTCCCTGGGCGGCTGGGCGAGCTGCCTGCAAGAAGTGGTGCGCTGGCGAAGAGCGGATGGGCATGGAACCGGCGCGGAGGCCTTCAGCAGGCAAGTTGGGGACTGTCGGAGGGCAGGAGCACGGTCGGTAGGAGACCGACAGGGCGCTCAGGTGAGTGCCCTGGCTGTGCTTCTGGCCCTCTGCTTTTTCCTACAGGCCCGAGCCCGATGGCGCTGAGGCCGGCGTACAGGACCTGCCCTCCTGGAACGGGCGCTCTGCAGGAGAGCTCCACCCGGGAGGCCTATGATGACCAGCTCGGGGGACAGCCGGGGCGAGGCGGGCAGACCACAGGAGACCGTTTGCGCGGCCGGGGTGCCGAAGACGGATGTCCCAGGGTGCCGTGTTGGACCCTGGGGACATAGTAGGGACCCTCACCGGGGGCGTGTTGCCCTTCGGGTTGTGCCGTTCGGACCCACGTGTCTCGCTAGCGGTGGGGCACGAGTTGGCCAGCCCCAGGAGGGAGGAGAGGAGGGCTGTGCCTCCGACCGCTGAGGCGTCCGTCTTGGTTGTGTGGGGACCACGGGTACAGGGCGTGGAAGTCCAGCCCTGTAGGGACCCGTGGCCACCGCCAGGCGGCACCCCGATGCCGGTTTACCCTGTGTGGTCTTTGGCCGGGGATGGAGCCCGGCGGCGCTGAAGACCGGAGGGCTGTGCCTCCTCCAGACTGAGTGGGGGCGTCCAGTCCTGGTTAGGCAGGGGCCTGGTACAGGGCTTGAAGCCCAGCCCTGTAGGGGACCCGTGGCCACCGCCAAGCGCGCCCAGTGCCTGTTTATTCCGGGGCCGGCACTCCGCCACACCAGGAAGTGCCGGGGAAGACTTTGTGTGGCGCCGAGGCTGCCAGGAAAGCAGCCGACACTTCCTCCACGCTGGGGGCTGGCTAAGAGAAGAGCCGGAAACACCTGGGGCTCATCTGGGGCATTATTTAAGGCACGCTCCTCCAGTCATTTGGTGGAAGTCGGGAGGGAAGTAGACAGAGCTGGAGAGGACAGGAGGCACCAGGACAAAGGCACAGAGACTGTGGGCCCTGGACTTTTGGGGATTGGTGCTGAAGGCACTGGGGTTCTGAGTGCTCGTGACTATATAGCTTGTATAGTGCATAATAAACGGTGTGTGGAGAAAATATGTACGTCCGTCTGTCCGTGCTGGGGCCAGCGTTCACAGTGGCGTAGTCGGCAGGATGTCTCCGCCTGTTCAAGCGGGACCTGTTATTAAAACAAAAATATTCTGTGACGACCCGGAGCAGCGGACCACACACTGGCAGCGGAGCGCCGCATTACACAACCAGCGAGGCGTTCGTTCCCAGAAACCGCCACCGGACAGCGGAATGCTTTCCCGGTGCGGAGGAGGACCCGACATCGCCGGAGCCGCGCGGCTCCAAAGTCGCTGTCGGGACGGAACGGTCGGCGTCGCTCCAAAAGGCCACACTGAGGCGGGGCCTTGGCATGGAGGGATCGGAGGTGAGTGCCCTGCCTGCGAATGTCGGCCCTCCGGGTCGGTTGTGCTTTATTTCCACAGGCAGGGACCGAACAGGGTCAGCGTCCGTGCGCAGAGTGCGCCAGGCAGCGGGCTGTCGGCAGCGCGGCGACAGCAGCAGAGAGGCTGCGAGTCGAACGCTCGCGGCTCAGGAATCGCCGCAACACAACGCTGGCGAAGAGGCCGCCTCACTTTCGGAGCAGGAGGCAAGATGGCCGCGGGCGGAGGTCCCCGCTGACATGGCAGGATTGGCGGTGTGTCTTGCGTGCCCGCCGATGATTGGATAGAGGCGGGCCCAAGGAATGCCAGTCTGTGTCAGAGAAGAACCCGATTGGGCCAGAGGGAGTGGCCCAGAGGAGGCAGAGCGCTCGATGGAGCCCGATCAGCAGGTAAGCTCACCGGCGTCTGTCTCTCTCTATCCACCAGCGGCTCGGCGCGCTCGGAGGAGTCCCGCCCGCCGAGTGCGCGTTGAGGAGTTGCTGCGTGTTCTCGTCGCTCAGTGTGAGCAGCTGATGGAGAGCCGGTCGGTCGGGAGTGACACGCGTGGAGGAGGACGGCGCTGGCGCTGGAACGAGGCAGGCAGAACACGGCGGGAGTGGTGAGTGTTGCCGTTCCCGAAGCAAGTGGGGGTTTGCGAACAGCGTGACTGTTTACAGGGACGACCGCTCCGAGTAGAGCAACTTCCCAACAGCGGATCTGCGCGTGCAGACAGCTAGCGAGGCTGGGAGATCAAACACGCAAGGGCTGGTAGGATCGGGGCTGCTGAGTAAAATGGTAAATGGCCTGTATTTGATATAGCCTAACTAGAGTTCAAGAACCCCCTAGGCTTTACAACACAACAGTCATTCACCCATTCACACACACATTCATACGCTGGTGATGATAGCTACTATGTAGCCACAGCTGCCCTGGGGCACACTAACAGAAGTGAGGCTGCCAACACAGGCGCCCCAATCCTTCCGACCACCACCAGCAGGCAAGGTAGGTTAAGTGTCTTGCCCAAGGACACAACAGCTGCATTCTCATGCCGGGAGCCAGGATCAGATCTCGACCCTCCGATTGCTGGACCACCGCTCACCGACTGAGCTACTGCTGCCCTGGGTGAGTGCCCTGGGTCCTAGCGCCGGCGCCTAAGCCCTGCAGCTGTTCCTGTCGCCTGCCTGGACGAGACGGGCTGGATTTGAGCTTTTGCTGTGCTCTCAGACCCAGACCGCCAGCGTCCAAGAGAAGGAGGAGGAATCAAGGGTGAATGCCGATTCCTCCGAGTAGGGAGAGGACGCCGGGCGCTGCGCGCAAGCGTCTCGGAGAAGGCCGCCCCTGGATGGACAGAGGAGATTCCTGGGCTGTTGGGCGAGGCTGCCTGCAAGAGTGAAGCCGCGTCAAGAGCCGGATGGGCATGGAACCGGGCGCGGAGGCCTTCAGCAGGCAAGTTGGGGACTGTCGGAGGGGGCAGGAGCACGGTCGGTATGGAGACCGACAGGGCGCCGGGGTGAGTGCCCTGGCTGTGCTTCTGGGCCTCTGTTTCTTTTCCACAGGCCCGCCCCACGACGAGCGCTGAGGCCGACGGCGACAGGGACCTGCCCTCCTTGGAACGGGCCGCCTAAGTGGGAGAGCTCCACGCCGGGAGGCCTGCGATGACCCAGCTCGGGGACAGCGGGAAGTAGAGCGGTGCGAGACCACAGGGGCACGCTTTGCGCGGGGGAGGTGTTGAAGACGGATGTCCCAGGGTGCCGTGTTGGACCCTGGGGACATAGTAGGACCCCTCACCGGGACGTGTTGCCCGTTCGGTTTTGCCGCTGGACCCACGCGTCTCCTCGCTTAGCGGTGGGGCACCAGGCCCCCGGGCCGGGACGCCCAGGAGGAGGAGGAGGAGGCGGCGCCCCAGTGCCTGTTTAGCCCGGGAGCTCCGCACTTCCGCCACACCAGGAAGTGCCGGGGAAGACTTGTGTGTGCGCCCGGAGAGCTGCCAGGAAAGCAGTTTGCCACATTCTCTCTCGCCACGCCTGGGGCGTGGCTAAGGAGAAGAGGCCGGAAACACCTGGGGCCCATCCGGGCATTATTTAGTGGGGCCGCCTCCCTCCAGTCATTTGGTGGAAGTCGGGAGGAAGTAGACGGAGCTGGAGAGGACAGGAGGCGGCTAGGACAAAGGCACAGAGACTGTGGGCCCTGGACTTTGGGGGGATTCGGTGCTGAAGGCACTGGGGTTACGTGAGTGCACGTGACTATATAGCTTGTATAGTGCATAATAAACAGTGTGTGGAGAAAATATGTCATCCAGGCTCGTCCGCTGGGGCCAGCGCCTACAATATATATAACAGTGAAATATAAAAGTTTAAGGACCTCGTAAGTAGAAGAAGCATTATGACAAAAATAATTGGAAAAATACAGTGCCCTCCATAATGTTTGGGAAAAAGACACATTTTTCCTTGATTTATCTTTTCTGCTCCACAGTTTAAAATTACAAATCAAACAGTTCCAAAAAATCTAGACTCCAGGGCTAGAAGCAGACTTAGGTATCTTAGGCCTGCACTAATAAAGCAATGAAACCCACCTGAGGAATCACAAACACCTCAGGACACCAATTGTCCCAAACATTATGATGCCTGAAATGCGGGGACCAGGTAAAAAAGTGTTGTCACTTCCACATGGTGTCACCAAAATGTATGCAAACACCCTTTAAATGAAAGACTGCACTGTACACATTTTAATCACGCTCTGAAGTGTTTGTGGCACATATCTGTGCTCTTCCCATCTAAACTTTTATGTGTAATGCACTGATCACATGGTTAAGCACAGCCATGAATATTTTCTAACACGATAGATGTTGTAATAATAATAATAATAATAACAATAATAGTTCTTATACTTATATTGTGCTTTTCTCCCTACTCAAAAGCTTTACATAATTAATTGGTGGGGAGCTTCACTTTAACCCACCTGGAGGATGCAATGGCAGCCATTTTTGTGCAAGCACTCTCATCACACATTAGCTGTTAGGGTGGTGAAGGGGTGATAGCCAATTAGAGACATTGATTATTAGGGTGGCCACAACAACTAAGCCTTGGTGGACACTTTACCCAGGACTTCATAGGCTACACCCCTGCTCTTTATGAGGGATGTCTGTGGATCGCTTATGACTACAGAGAGTCAGGATCTTGGTTTTATATTTTATTTAAAGAATGGTGCTTTATTTTACAGCATTGTGTACCCCTGCACTGCACTGGGGCATTGGAATCCAAATCAACATCCACAGCACCCCAAGTTCTTCCCAGGTAGTCTCTCATCCAAACACTTTTCCAGGCCCAAAGGTGCTTAGCTTCAAGTAGATGACCTCTTCTGAATGTGCATGTGGGGAATGGTTGCTGGTAGCTGGCTGCTAGTTAGGTAAAAAATTATCTTAACTCCTTAAAGAATATTTAATGGTAAAGGATCAGTTCTTTGTTCCATGACCAGGGCCTAACTCTCCATCCCCCTGAATGTGATGTTCAGCTGTCAGACAGACTTAAAGGTTTTCCCAGGGAAGGTGTGACATGTTATCCTCAGTAAATGGAATACCATAAATCAGAAGGCACCAAATATGGATATCATGATCTGATTTTGACCATGTAGTGAGCTCTCACAAAATGTTGATATTCATGCTCCCTTACACCTTTATAGCTGAAGATATGTGATTACGGGTCCATGTTGCGAGTATGTCTAGAGTCTTGTGTGCTTATGTTGGATAAGATATTAGGGTGGTGGTAGCATTAATTCTGGTGAAAGTTATTACTTACCAAATGACTAACAACTAAATGATTAGCATTTTTACATTAATAAACATTCTAAAACTAAACCTGAGATGTTGTTTGCAGGCCTCGAAGTAGTAACGAACGCTTTAAACAACTGCGCCGCTTCACTCTAAGTACACTGCGGATTTCGGAATGGGAAAGCACAGCTTGGAGGAGGATTCAGGAGGAAGCTAAAACATCTTGTCATGGAATTTCAAAGAACGAAGGCAAGTTGAGTGATGGCTATATTTGTATCCTGTGTTAAACATTGCATATTTCCTTCCTTGATATAAGGTGGTGCTGCTTTACTAAGAAAAGCTAGGATGTGTGTTACGGTATACAACTGTTTAGATCGGATAAAAAATCATGTATCAGACATTCAGTGTCCACAAAATAAGAAAAGACTGTAACCTGACAATTTTCTTTAAATGAGAAAAGGCAGACCTTGTGACTTAACTAATGTGGCTTCTATGCATAATGTACTTCAAGGTTTTAACTTGATTTTATTATTAGGTTTCAATTGTCACAAATGGTGAGAATTCCATCTGCAGTTCAGTTCTAATAATCGATATGGCAGTTTTTTAATTGTAGAAAACTCTGATTCACTCAGCAGTTAATGTCATTAATACAGGCAATATGTTTATCTAGAGGGAATAAGCAACTGTGTATCATCTGTGTAGTTATAGAAAATATTGTCTGATTAAATCACCAAATAGAAGTAAGTACATGAAGTAGGGAAGTAGGATTTTTCCTTTCCAAGTGTTCTTTTATGGGAGCTGTCCTGATGCAGATTTTGAAGTTCTTCTTGTGTTGATGGTGGTTTGTCCTTTGGTACTCACTTCCTAGTTAGGCAATTGTAAATTATAACTTTCTATGGCAGTGTTTCCCAGCCTCGGTCCTGGACACCCCCTGTGGCTGCAGGGTTTTGTTCCAACCAGCTTCTGTTTTTAATTGGACTCCTGGGCTAATTAAGTGATGTGTTATTTCCCAAGTTCTGTGTTTTGGGACCAATATAGAAATTAGAAAACTAAGTTTGGTAAAAAAAATATATATATATATTGTGGTGTATGGCTGGCGTTCATCCAGCCAATACCCCCAAACCACCAGGGTGGAGCCCTCCCTGCAGTATGGGCGTTCCCAAGATCAGCAGGGCATCATGGACATTGAGTTTTTTTAACAACCCTGCTGGATACCATGGGAGCCTCTAGGAGACGCTGCAGGTAGGAACAGTGTTTATTTACCCTCAGCGGAAGTATGTCCGAGTCACATGGACAAGGGGAATGGCGTGCTTCGGGTGAAGAAAGGACTTCTGATCTGACCCGGAAGTGATAGAAGATCACATGGACTGGGATTGTAACACTTCGGGTCAGGGAATATAAAAGGATCATGGAGCTCCCAGACGGAGCTGAGCTGGGTGGTAGGAGGCAAGTGTGCTGGGAGTGGAGGATTGTTTATTGTGATTGTTTTGAGTAATTTAATGAGTATAGTGGTGGAGAGGGTGCTTTGTGCACTGTGCTGTACTAATAAAAGTCAACTTGTGGACTTTTATCTGGTGTCTAGGCGTATTGGACAGGGTTCAAGGAAGCAATACTGCCTCCTATCTGTCAATACTTTTATATATATATATATATATACACTAACAAAATACCGCGCTTCCTGAGAATAGTGTGTTAAAGAAGCAATGAAAAGAAAAGGAAACATTTTGAAAATAACGTAACATGATTGTCAATGTAATTGTTTTGTCACTGTTGTGAGTGATGAGTGTTTCATATATATATATTTAACACACACACATAAACATATATATATCATATCTATAACATATACACATATATCTACATATATATATCTACATATATACACATACAAAACATACACACATACATACATACACATACAATATATACACACAAATACATATATATATATATAAAACATACATACACACACATATATAAACATATATATCATATACAAAATTCATATAAAACCACACACAGCTATTTCACAGTGCAATACGCTTGTTAAAACGATGACTCGCTTTTACGCAAGTCTAATGATAATTAGAACTATCGTATTTGTTCAAGTTCTATTTAAATTTTAAATAGAAGGAATTTTTATTTAGTCGACAGAAATATCTTTGGTAGGAATGGTAAAACAGACAGGAATATTATTCCTGAATAAATCAACTCAAACCTTAAACAACTTATAATATTTTGCTCTCCATAAAAATATATCCTGTCTAAATTATACAAGTTAGAAATAAAGTAACGTTAAAAGAACAAACATTCAAATTTCTTTTACTTTTATGTAATTTTATATAAAAATAACTTAGATTTTAAATATCCCAAAAGATTTTGCTCTCCATAAAATATATCCTGTCAAAATGATACAAATTCAAATATGAACATGCTGCATAACAAAACCGGGAAAAATATAAATAAAATGTGTTCCTTTCAGAAATAACAAATCAAATCATTCAGTTGTTCTTGCTCATATGTCATTTTAGAGCTGGACGCCTGGCATCTTTTTTGGCCACAGGTTGTTTCTGTTTGCTGTGAGGTTCTGTGTTGTGGATTCTCAGGATGGACTGCGGTGCTCATCAGTGGGTACCCCTGTTGCTGTTTTGTTATTCTTTATCACTGGAAGAGCTTCTCACACAGATATGTGCACAAACATGAGCAAAAGGTTGAGCCGCATGTAGACGGACTTTTTGTTCTTCAAAGTCACCAAAGCCCTTGCAAACTCAGTGCGCTCAGTTTATCAGCAAAGTCGATTTGGGAACACCGTGAGGACACTTGGTTTCAACATTACTTGGAAACAGGGAAAGTGGGCAAGGTGAACGGGTGCATTTGTGTCTCCCAAAAAAAGCAGCTTCACTTGAAATCCACTTTGTGATTGTATGGGAAAAAATGTCCGCTGAAGGCCGATTCTTATTTAATTCTTCTGCTTTCTGTATCTTCTGCATTGCATTTGTTACCTGATGTTTTGTCTCATAGTCCCTTTAGATTAAATTCTGTAATTCAACCAGCTTAGCTCCAAATGAGACACACGGGTTCAGTAAACATATACTCAGCCTCCCATCGGTTTTTTAAAGGCTCTATTTTCAGAATCAACTTTCTTCATCTGGAGCTAGCTTCGCATAACTTGCAGCATCATAAGCTAGACTTGATTAAGCGTAAGTTTTGGCAAGGCAGCTGAAGCGCTGCATTATGGGATCTGTAGTTTATTGTGTTCCCAAAGCCATATCCCCGGCCATTAATAACAATAATACAATATATAAAATGATCTAGGGCGGGTATAATTACATCCCGGGGCCCGGATGTGGCCCCTTGAGTTGGACTAAATAGAACTTGAAAAGATATATTTTCAAATGTGATCCTAATTCAGATAGGTTACGCAAACTACAGCCTGCATGCCTCAATAAGTCATCCTCCCTAAAGCTTTACTTTTTACCGTTCATCTAATGAATACACTGAGTATGGCTTTACCAAAACAATCATTGATGGCGAATAAAGTATCCATTATTCAAAGTATGTAGATCGGGGTATATATATACATATATATATATATATATATATACCCGGATCGCAGTGAGCGAGTTGTTAAAGAGCTATGAAAAGAAAAGGGAACATTTTAAAATACTTGAACATGACTGTCAATATACAGTAATTGTTTTGTAGAGTGTTACTGAGTGTTGCTGCCATCAAGGATTTGATTATCATTATTTCTTTCAATCAGGTTCAGTTTTGTGGATGTTTTGTTTTCGTTACATTCCGTGTTAATCGTTGTAAAGATAACAGGTTTCATTCATCGATCGTTTCTTACTGCATCAATAAACACCCTGTCTTCTTCTTTATCTGAGACCCTGACACACTGCATTCACAGGTTTTTTACACTGTCTTCCTTTTAAGCGGGACTTGACTTTTCCAAACGGGGTGCTTTGTTTCCAGAGTAGCTGCATTTATGAATATGCTTGTATGTATCGGGCGTTTCCCATATTTTTGCTGCCTTTCAATTGTGTAATTGGTTTTTTGCCGCTTTTTGGGAACTGTTGCTTTTTATCTGTGCACTCGCCAGTTCACGGAGCCCCTGGGTGAAATGCCCGAGGTTCCCAGCTGTGCTGGGTGCCATCTGTGCTATGTCCATGGCTGTATTTAATGTTACCTTAGTCCTGGCACTTAAAACTTTCTCTACAGGTTGCTGAGTTTGTGTCAAACACCCCCTGACCATCTCATCTTCCCCCTCCATAAGCACAGTCCTTCACCCGGAATATTTACCCGGGCAGTTTGCTATTGGATTCCCGCTGACGGACGGCCTTATATGGGCAGGCACTAAATTACAAACGCCAGCTGACAGCCTGTCTATGAACTTAATTTAAAGTTTAGGTTTACTTCGTGCATTTTTTCCAGTAGCAGAACTCATGAATATGGTTGTATATGTCACTCCGCCTCTTATTGTTTCGCTGCCTTCTCAATTATATAAATGCATGTTTTTTGCGCTTTTGGGCCTCTTCCTGGTTCTCTTCTGCATGATTACGTGGAAGGCGTGATGATGTCACACAAGTCTCCCACGGGTTTCAACTCATCCCCATTACAGTAAATGGAGAAAACATTTCAGTTATGACCATTCGTGGAATTTGATGAACCACTTTTGTAAGGAAGCTGTAAGGAATAACCCTACCAAGTTCTCCCGGAAGTTGGAGTGGAGTGAGTGGTGGAGTGGAAGTGAGTAGGAGTGGATTTGGTAGGAGTGGGTGGTGGTGGGGTGAGTGAGTGGTGGGTGGGAGTGGAGGAGTGGTGGTGGTGAGTGAGTAGGAGTGAGTGAGTGAGTGAGTGAGTGAGGAGTGAGGGCCCGGCTCCTTGTATAGAATAATCGTCCTATATGTCGCCTGACTTTCGCTTCACTTTATCACATTTTAAATGTAAGCACATCTAAATATATATCTGGATTTTTTCGCGGGTTCAAGGCTTCTATGGACAATGTGTCTTTTAATGTAGGGGTACATGCTTCCTCAGTTTGTTCGCCCTGTTGATTTCATACAAGGGGCGCTATTGGCAGATGGCTTAGAAGCTACCCAATCAGAGCACGATTAATATTAAATAAAACTCCCCAATGATATAAGATATCTTCCGCTGTGCTTGATTGTTTGTTCTCTCTATCTCTCTCACCTCTCTGCCTGGGCGGAGGGATGTGAGCAGAGGGGCTGTTTGCACAGAGGGCTGTTTGCCTAGAAGATATGGAGGCTCCTCTACAAAATGCGCTTTATCCGGGTGCTTCTGCATACTTAAAAGCATATTGATTTTTGATTGTTTGTTTTTTCTTTTTTTGCTCTCTCTGAAATTCTCTGCTCCTGGCGTGCCTCTTTGAAGAGG
Source organism: Polypterus senegalus (assembly GCF_016835505.1). Taxonomy (NCBI): domain Eukaryota; kingdom Metazoa; phylum Chordata; class Cladistia; order Polypteriformes; family Polypteridae; genus Polypterus; species Polypterus senegalus. Next base: position 17,559 of record NW_024379825.1, read on the forward strand.
AAGATATGTTTGTATTCTTTTAATTGTGAGAAAGAACTGTCATCTCTGTCTTGTCATGGAGCACAGTTTAAACTTTGACTAAGGGTGTTATTTCATGTCTAGAGGGCTCAAATAATGTTAACAGTGTGGGGAGAGTTTATAAGGGCTTAAAATATATAAAAATAACCATACAAAATATGTTCTACCTGATTTTCACCTATCGGGGGTCTGGAACCAACCCCCCCGATCGAGGAGGGGTTACTGTATATATATATATATATATACATATATATATATATATATATATATATATATGTACCAAGCAGTTATATGGGGAAAAATGTATTTTATTCTTTTTAACAATATTTTCATCTTCATTTTCATTCTACTTTTCTAGGTTTCTAATTGTTTAATCCATTATTTAATAATCCCGTGGGTCTAGCTAAAGTAGTTGCGGCCTGGATTATTCAGTGTTGTTTGCAAGGTGTCTGTCTGCTCGTTTTAATTGTCATTAATAAGATACAACAAAGGGGAAAAATGCACAGTGAAAGGGCAAAATATAATGAAATCAACAAAAAGGGGCTTAAGCATTTAAATCTCTAGCAAAAGCAGAAATATTTCTAAATGTCTTCTAAATGTAAAAAACATGCTGATTTCTTTCTGAATGTAGAATAAAGAAAAATAATACCAGCTAATTCAAAGAGATCAGTGTTATCATGTTTGTCACCGATTAGGAATCTGGTTGGAACAAAAACCTGCAGCCACAGGGGTCCCCAGGATGAGTTTGGGAAACACTGTTCTATGGCATCTGTCCTCCCTATTGGTGATCCATCCATTCATTTATCTTTGCCATTGATATCATCCCTTTGGAATTTTTCACATTTTATCATTTTCACAACATTGAATTGCTGTGGACTTAATTTGACTTTTTTACACTGATCCACAAAGAAAAGGCTCTTTAATGTCAAAGTGAAAACAGATCTCTGCAACAGTCTAAACTAATTACAAATGTAAAAAAAAAAATAATCAGTATCATAAATATTTACTCCTTTGATGTGACATTCTTAAACCACCAGATTTTAGAAGTCACATCATTAGTTCATGGAGGTCACCTGCCTGGGGGTTTCTAATACAGACCAGTGGCCTTTCGCCTCAAATTATGAAGACCTGTGGGGACTTTTGGTCCGGGCGTATGAGTCTTCTTGGTGTAGACCACCTGAACCCACTGCAGTTGGCCTGGCGACAAAAAGGGGTAGAGGAAGGGTGAAGTTCTCATTCTGCTCCACAAGGCTATTCTCACCTGGACAACTGACAGCACTGTGAGGATGATGCTTTTCATTTTTTCTGTGCCTTCAATCCCTCCAGCCATTTCCTGTTAAGGGTAAACTCAGAGATATGCAGGTGGGTGACCTCTGGGGTCCTGCATGATGGACCATCTGTTGGGCAGACTGCAGTTTTAAGACTCAAGGAATGTACTTGATTCATATGGGAACAACACTGGGGCACCACAAGGAACAGTCCTGTTTTCCTTTTCTGTTAACTCCATACATCAGACTATAAATATCACATCAGGTCATGTAATTTGTAGGAATTTCAGATGATTCTGCACTTGTGGAGTGTATTGATAAGTGGGGGGAGACAGAGTATAGGAGTTAGCAGAGGACTTTTTCTTCTTGGTGCAAAGAGAATTGTCTGCACCTTAACATCAACAAAACCAAGGAACTAGTTTATTGACTTTCCCCCGCACCAAATCACTAAATAGCCAAGTCACTGAACATTTCTTGGAGTCCTGTGTGATAAACTCATTTGTGTTCCTCTTTTTTATTTAATAAAACATGAAACTGCACCCTAAAAAAAGAAACAGTGATGAAGCACCATGCTGCCTGCATTGTTGATCAATTCAGGTACTGATTAATCAGTTTCCTTTATTTGGGTTTAGGAATTTACTTTTTATGAATTGATTTCAATTTAAAATCAGAAAAAACAAATGCTTAGTTTGGAGATGGGCTCAATCCCAAGTTATCTAGTGGCAAAATGCCGGCTGAATCCAGACAAGCAAAATGATGATATTGTATTTCATATTGGAGAAATACTGAAGGCATTGTGTCAAAGTCAAAACGTAAAGATACTTTGAAAATTATGCAGTAACCCCAATAGATAGAAGCTGAAAAATACAACATATTCACGACGGCTAATGTATTGGCCGAACATGCACTTGTCTGCACTCTGTCATCAGCCATGTTGAAGCCAAGGCCAAATGAATATTGACACTCTGCCACGGATTGCACCATTGTTGAACTGAGATTTTACTGAGATTAGTTTGTGCAGAGGGAGTGAATCCTGTTGTGATTAACTGAGATGTTGACTTGTGCAGATCAGTAAGCTATTTGGGTATCCATCTTGGACAGACTTTACAGTATCCTAAGTCATAATGCACTATGGCATGTGAACATCCATAGCTTATATCCAAATGTGCAGCATCAGCGACAACATAATTTGTTGTTCTTCTCTGATGAAGACATTCACCATGTTGATGTGGGCTTGTGTGCCCAGTCTTAATGGTTGAGCACATTGAGCTTTGCTGGTTACACTTTTTCCCACTTTGAACCTTTCTACCCATTCATAAACTTTTTGTTGAGTCTGTTGTTTTCACTTCAATAAATTCCAGTAGGTCTCATTCACTCTGCTAAAAGAAGTACCTTTTATGTTCATCAATGGTGCAAAACCCATAGTGGAATGTCCAGCTTATTTGAACTTAGCTTCAGCTAGAGTAATGGCAGAGGCTGCATTGTATGTGTTTAAGCTACCCATTAGCAATCATAAACATGTTGTATTATCCCGCTTCTTCATTTGTGATTGCTGCTTAATTCTTAAAATAACTTTTACATTTTGATTTACCTCGTACTTAGGAACACTTTGAAATCAGTTTAGTTCATTTTTTGTTCAGACCTCCTGTCTACAAGTACTAGAAAAAACCCATATACAGTATGCTATACTATTCAACTTGTTTCGATGTCTAGTTGTGTGATACATCAAGGTCCCTCCCCGGGCCCGCCAGTTTTGGGACTTAATTTGTGGATAAGTTTTGCACTATTTTTATGCAGGAAATGACATTCCCATAATGAGTAAACCACTACCAAAAAGAATCCGAAGGACTTGAAGTTGTGTAGGCCGCATCATCAAACCCAAGGAATACGAGGTGTCAAAGTTACTCCTCTTAAACAAAACTTTGATCGGTAGAATAGGTAGTCCCCAGGTTACGGACATCCGACCTGTGACTTACGAACGAGGCCACAGCTGTGATGCATGCGCTCATCATCTGCCGCCCGTCATCTTTGGCGGAGGATGCTGCAAGTAGTGGCTGGAAATGTGCAATTTCGTTGCTTTGCGAGTGTAGTTTCTATCGGGCGGCTCCCGGTGGTTCATAGTCACCAGGGCCACAGCTATCGCCGTGTGCGTGACGGAGGGCGTAATGGGGCGTTGCTGTCCGCCCACTGCCCCGCCACAGCTACTGCTCCTGACTGGATGCAGGCTGGATGGAGCGTGTAGGCCGCTTCACTGCCCGCCACTACAACGGCTCCAATCGCTGTCGGGTGGCTGGTAATGCTGCATGAGGTGACCCGATTGTGGCTGAACGGAGGCCATTGAGGGTGAACGGGTGGCAGGGTAGCACTGTAGTGTGTTTCGGTGGCTGACCTGTTGAATGGGGCGGTGGTGGGTGATTCACTACACTCCTTTGGCCACATCGTATTCATTCTCGGTGGAGGATGCACGAGCAGGCGCATACTGTAGTGGAGTTGATCAGGTGATGGGCGGGTGGTGAACCGCCGCGCTACTCCCATTCATTCTCAATAGCTAAGCCTGCTTGTACTGTTACGCACATAGCAGGAAGTTGTCTCTTGTCAGTACACCAGACCTGTTGATGACGGGTGCCTTCCTGCTGTGATAGCGTGTACAGTGCTGTGCAGAAGAGCCGCCTTAACCTTTTGTCTTCACCCTTCAACAATGTCTCTGAAACACAAATTTGATGCAAGTGCTGATGATACGTAAAGAAGAGAAAAACCATCACCATTGAAAATAAAGTAGAAATAATAAAAAGGTCAGAGAGAGGTGAAACTCCATCATTCATTGGCAGAGCACTTGGTTACAGTTGGTCAACAAGAGCATTTATTAAAATAATGTACCTGTTCTGACTTACATACAAATTCAACTGAAGTACAAACCTACAGTCCCTACCTCGTGACGTAATCCGGGACTGCCTGTATAGGCATGTGGATTGTTATTTTATGATAGTTCGAGGTGGCTGATCATGACTCATGATAATAATTGTGATGTCTGATTCTTTATCAGTGGTTCTAGCCCTCTTAAAGTCACTTTCAGAAGGTTACAAATTTTAAAACATAAGCATGAGGGGTAAAGTTTTAGATTATTTCAAGGTCACTGATTACAAATGTGATGTGATTTTTGATTTGTTCTATTACAATTGAAAATATTTAGACTTTAAATGTTTAAACTGAAACACACATTTTAATATTTCAAATGTCTGATGCATCCGTTCTTGTTAATTATGTACATCTTCTTCATGAAGTAAATCATTGCTTTTCTTATGAACACCCCAAATTACACTAATTCAGACTTTTCTTATTAAGATCATACCACAAAGCCGACATGCATCAGGATGTCACTCACTTACTCATTTCAACCAACAGCTTTGATTCAAAGGAAGCCCATAACAGTGTCTAAATGTCAAAGAAGGCTCCATGTTATAATATATTTGAAATGAAAAGTAGGAGGTTCAGCATTCGTTAGGGATTTGGACTCGTACGCCAGTCAGTTTGGGTGGACCTTGTTCTGTGTAATGAAGGTGAAGTTTAATGTTGTGTACTAACACAGGCCCTCCCAACCTGTTGAATCTTCCTCAGGTGTGCCCTTTGACCCAACTTTTTACCTCACCGCTCTGTGTCCAACAACATCTGCTCCATCATATTGGTGAACGGTTTGAATACCAAGATGAAAAGTTTCTGCATCTGCTGACTCTTATTGATACAAATGCTCATCTGCTGAGTAACCCTTCAACGCAGGTCTCAAACCATTTTTTAACTCCCTTGTTGAATTTATAATATTTCACTTTGTTCCTGAAGCTAAAATAAATCTTTTTATTTTTTTGCTCAAATCAGTTGTACAATGTATTTCCAAAACTCTTGGATTTACTTCCTGGACCACATAAAAGAGTCTTCAAGAATGTAAAGGATTTTGAGAATTTTTTTTCTACAATAATTGACAATCACAAAGACACTCTGAAGATTGATAGTCCTCGAGATTTCATTGATGCCTTCCTCATCAAAATGAAGCAGGTAATTATTGCAGTTTTTGGTATGCAGAACACACTACTTTGACCATTCCTCAATTGCAGGCTGATGTGTGGCCGAGGAGACATCTTGAAAAGTTCTCCTTGTTTACAAATCTTGGCCTTGAGTGATTCTACAGCATCGTTAGTCGATTTTGATTGAAATAATTAGAAAATGGAATATGGCAGCATAATATAGCAGGAATGAGTTTGTGGCCCACCAGGCTAGCCCCCGCTAGCTAGACCTGACACAGACACGTGGGACACAAGTTCATGGCAGACAAGTTTTTATTTTTTCTTCCCTTGTGGGAAACGCCTTGCCGCTCCCCACAAGTATAACACAGTCCCGGCACAAGCACAGCAAAATACCATAAGTCCATCCATCCATTATCCAACCTGCTATATCCTAAGTATGGGGGTCTGCTGGAGCCAACCCAGCCAACACAGGGTACAAGGCAGGAAACAAACCCGGGCAGGGCACGCATCACACACACACACACACACACACACACACACACACACACACACACACACACACACACCAAGCACACACTAGGGACTATTTAGAATCGCCAGTGCACCTAACCTGCATGTCTTTGGACTGTGGGAGGAAGCCAGCAGGCACTGGGAGAACATGCAACTCCACGCAGGAGGACCCAGGAAGCAAACCCAGGTCTCCTTACTGCAAGGCAGCAGCACTACCCACTCTTCTGTTATTCCTTTCAAGCTTCATTTTCCTCCTCCCAGCTCCCCAAGCAGTGGCTGCTGGCTCCTTTTATAATGCACCCAGAAGTGCTCTAGTTGTTGTGCCTCACTGCCATGCTCATCGGTAACATTACATGACAGTGTCGGTTCAGGGCTCCAGAAAGCGTGATGGGAGCATGCAGTGAACCCGCATCGCCCACGCCGAATATTTACAGACCTCTGCTCTGCTTTCTTTAGATGATGAAAAGGTGTTTGATCGCATGAATTGGAAGTTTCTCTGGCAAGTTTAGCATCTGACGGTTTTGTCAAACACATCAAAAAGCTTTAGTCAGTGCCCTTCACAGTCATCCTCATTAATTCACTCATTTCAGATTTGTAAAGTTACCTGACAGGGCATGTCACCTGTTTAAATGGTCTCTTGAGCCCTCTAGTATTTACCATTCGCAACTCACTGTTATTTTTTCCCGGCATTGCACACATTGCTCACAAGAAAATCTCTCTCTATACTGACAAACTTATTCTGTTTCTTGGAAATATCCACTCTGACTTTCTTCAGCTTGTTCAGCACTTTCAAAGCCCTGTCTAGGTATAAAAGTACTTGGACTAAGTCTGCCCCTCTTTCTCTCAAGCCTTCCAATACTGAATTCTTTTCCTCTCTGGCTGTCCCATGTACAGATAGCATCAAGTGTCTAGGATCACACCTCTTCCTCTGTACACCACATTGCTACAATAAATTATCGGCACATTTATAAGAGTTCTAAAGACTCTTTTTTCTCCAAGCTCCATGCCCTTATCCTTCCATTCTTCTTGGCTGTTATTAAAATGAACATTTCCCCTTGGTTCAGTTTCATTAGTGCTATGCTCCCCCTTGCTCCCCCCAGTAAAATATTGGCAAGGAGTTATTGTATATATATATATATATATATATATAGTGTCACCCGATGCCCAGGAGGACCAGAGGAGGGCTTGTACCTCCTTTAGACCCATGAGGGGCCCGTCCTGGTTACGTTTGGTGGCCTCGGTAGGGGGCATGGAAGCCAGCCCTGTAGGCGCCCATGGCCACTGCCAGGCAAAGCCCCACTTGCAGACCATCATCTCCACATCCGGCCGAGGCAGGAGCCCGGCCGGGACGCTCAGGAGGACCGGAGGAGGACCTGTACCTCACCAGACCATGAGGGGTGTCCACCCTGGTTACGCTGGTGGCCTCGGTAGGGGCATGGAAGCCCAGCCCTGTAGGGGCCCGTGGCCACTGCCAGGCGGCCCTGCTGCCTGAACAGTTGAGCCCAGCACTTCTGCCACACCAGGAAGTGCTGGGGGGAAGACGACAGGGGACACGCGGACGGCTTCCGGGTGCGCGGCGCACTTCCGCCACACAATGGCGGTTCTGGGAGGAGTGCCGGGGGGCAGCTGAGCCCATCCGGTTCCCTAAAAAGGGGGCCCGCCAGAAAAGGACTGTGTGGCCTGGACTTTGGGGATCGATGCTGGAGGCACTGGGGTGATTGCACAGTAGAGACTTGTAAATATTAGTGTAAATAAACGGTGTGTGGTGAAATTATGATGTCCGCTCTGTCTGTGTCCGGCCAGCGCTTCACAATATATATATATATATCCTGTCTTGATTCCTATTGGATGGCAAACACTCTGTCTTAACGAATTTGTGGAGTGGCCTTCCCTGATTTGGAATTACACCACTGGGCATTTACCTTGAGATCGGTTTGGAGCTGTCAGATAAGTCCTGGAAGGCCTCCATCCTGGTTTTCAATTGAATCAAACCTCATCTGCACCCACCTTATCACTTCTTCTTTAAACCTTGCTTCCTCACTTTACTTCCATGAATTTTAAAAACAGCAAACATTTGCATTGAGGTCATTAGCGGATTTATAAATTA
>NW_024379826.1:0-13355 GCF_016835505.1 Polypterus senegalus
CTTAAAAGGGCCATATCTAGAATTCGTGCAAGTACATTTTTCAATTTTTTATCTTTTGTTTGTATTCTGTTGTGGTTTACCATGCTACTTTGAACAAGTTATTATAGTACTTGTTATTGCTGAATTAGATGACAGAGCATTGCAATGTTTGCCATACCAATGATGATAGTAGCACCAGACTAATGTATATTTATATCTAATTTATAGAATTAAAATGCGCCATTACATGTTTTAGGATTCTAGATAGTTTGGCCAAGTTCACTTCAGACTTTGACTTTACTTATTCAAAAGTGCAGTGGACACACCAATGGATAATTTTCATAGTATCACTTTATCTGTTTTCCTTTCACCACTGCCAAGTGACCATCTTTACTTTTACCATAATCTAATATAAGCATTCTTTATATCTGATTAATGAATTTCCTATTTCTATAAAGCCTACTAAGTGAAAGGTGGTCAAATTGACCCAAAGGACATGGCAGTGTTGAAAATGTAGTGTTACTCATAACAAGAATTTTACATTTTCTAAAGTTGTGGCAATTTATTAAAATAATTCACATTTCTGAGCTGAAAAGATCAAGAGGTGTTGATGCATGTGAACAAACTACTCTAAAAGTAGTGGAAAATCCATTAATGTCGTGTTAGGTCAAACTGACCTGAGATACATGGCAAGGTATTATTTGTAAGAAACTATACAAATAATGGATGCTTGGATTTTTTAATTGTTCACTAATTAAAAGGAAATGTAAGAAAAGTCATACAGAATATCCCGAAATGATTCAAATATAAACAGAATTTATGAGCTACACTTTATTTATTGAATATGATGAAATGACTTACACACTATATTTCTATAGTCTCCGCCACTGCAATCCACTTGTTCCAGCACTCAGGAAGCTTTAATCGCAGAAGAGTACAAGTTGACTGCATGTTGACCAGTTCTTGACAGTGTCAGTAACCCTCTCATTTGACTTTGAATTTCTTCCTCCTAAAAATTCCTTAAGTGGATGGAAGAGATGATAGTCCCTCTGAATGACTTGCACCAATCATACACTCTCGACTGAGAGACAGAGAGAGAGAGAGACTCATCCTCAAACTGATTTTAAGTCTCTAATAAATCTGAGATGGAATGACTCCTTCATTTGTCAAAAACTTAATAATAATTTGCTGTACAAAGCTGTTGTGTACCTTCTCCTCCGACGGTTCATTACAAACTGACAGGAAGGGAGAAAGAGCACTAGAACACTAACAACAACTCAAACATGCATGTGTCTGTCCAATGAGTCACTAGTTTACTAGTTTAAAGTATATATATATGTTTATTTTAGAAGTCAATATTATTAGACACGGCATGCCATCTGCACGGTACCCAGATAGTCCTAAGATCACACCTGCATATGTAGGAAGAATTGCAGCAGGGCGCCCCACTCTCTTGGCCTCTCTCGCGATTTTGTCATGGCGATTTTGTCGGGCCAGATTTGTCGAAAACAGTTAGCAGGTTTGTCGGTGCTCATTTGTCGGTCGCGTTTTGTTGCGATATGTCTATCGCGCTTTTGTCGGTGAACCCATGTGACAAATGCTGTTTGATACTTCACTGGTCACAGCTTTGTGGAAGAATGGCAAAGAGAAAACCACTGTTAAAAAAACAAACATGACATCTCATTTAGAGTTTGCCAAAAAGGACACAACAGACTTGAAATCAGTTGGAAGAATGTCTTACGGTTTGATGAAACCAAAATCAAGATTTTTATCACACCAAGTGCAATGTTTGAACACTGCACATATTTGAAAACATGCAATCCCCACAGTGAATTAAGGTAATGGTGACATAGCACTCTTGGGATGCTCCTCTGCAGAAAGCTGAAGGCTTGTGAGGGTAGAGGGAAAATGAATGCATAGAAATTACAGGAAATCCTGAAGGAAAACCTGAGGCAGTGTGGAGGAAACCTGCAACATGGGAGAAGGTTTGTCTTCAACTAAGACAATAACCCCAAGCTTAGCCATATCTACTCAGGAATACTTAAATATAACAATGTTAATGTCCTGGTGTGGTTGAGTGATAGTCCTGACCTCAATCTCACTTGAGAATTTGTTGCTCGACTTGAAAAGAATCTTCACTCCTGATCATCATGCAGCCTGACGGAGCTTGAGTAATTTTTCAAAGAAAACGAAAAAATATTGCAGTGTCCAGATGCAAAGCTGATAAGAAAAACCTGTGTGCACAGACTCAAGCCTGCAATGGTGCCAAATGTGCATTTATACTGACTGGGTGAGCACTTTAACAATCAATTATTTTGTGTTTTATATTTGAAATTACTTTAGTTAATTTTACAGAGATCTGTTAGTGTTGACCAGTGTTAGAAAAGCCAAATTAAATTACATATTGATAACAATGAGGTGTTAAAACTTCCATTTCATTCTAATAATATATTAATCCACTTTTCCATTTTCTGTTACTAATTGCTCCTTTAGAGGATTACAGGAACCAGTTCAGAAGTCACCATGCATGGTGCTGGTTGATTGCAGGCCACATTCACATATGCTCACTCAGGTCAAGTCCCAAACATCTCTGGTATGTGGAAGAAAGATTAAATAACTCAGACAAAATCACGGGTATCATGGAAAGAATATACTAACACTATACTGTAATCATCCTGGGAATGAAATGTAAGTGTCTGAAACCACGTCACAAAATACTATAGAATTAAAATGATACAAAATAAATCACATCCATTAACAGATCAAGAACTGGTTCTCCATCCAAGGGTGTATATTACTGCCAGGATAGGCACCTGCTCCTTATGCCCTGAACTGATTAAGTAGGTAAGTAGGGATTGGAAACAAAGAAAGAATAGACACCTCTATGCTCTCATGCATTTGTCTTTGTATGTTTGTGTGTGTGTGTGTGTGTGTGTGCACAGTAATAATAACTGAAAACAAAAATACATAAATATAACAATAATACACTTAAAGTGAGATGCAGAAGGCAGCCCTGAAGGCATCTTTCAAAATATGCTGTATCTGATAAGAAGAAGAATGATTTCTCTCCCATCTGAAAGGATGCATTGGTAAAGCATTATCAACACAACTGTGTTCTTTTGTTTTCCTCCACATGAGAAATAAAATCAGCAGCTATTTAGCTCAAGTAATCTGCACTGTCAACAATATATTAATTGAAGCTTAAAATGTTTTTGAAGTCTGTAAACTCAAACTCTCACTTTCAAAAAAGGAAAAATGTATGTAATATAGCACATACTTTTATTAATGTCTGCTAATATATTACAGCTGCAGCTTTTATCTCTAAAAGGTGCTAGAGTCAAAGGTACAACTGGTGTGCCCATTTGTCCTAGAGATGAACTAGAGCGAGAAATGTGTTTCAGAGACCAATTGTTGGGAATATTAAATGTCCCAGGAGATAAATACTGGTGAATATTGGCCTGGGGAGTATTTTTCCAGAGATGAATTGCCACTGACCCATGCCTTTTAATAGGAGAGCTGGAAAAGTAGGTTTCAGCACTGGTGTGTAAACTTTACAATATAAAGGACAGCTCCAAAGGCACTTGGCCTTCACAACTCATTTAATAGGTCTCAAAAGAGGTTAAGTGATTTTCAAAAGTTACAAGAGGAGTCAGCCAATCAGGGACCATTTTTAACACTTAACTACCTGTCTGTTCCTGCAAAAATTGTATTTGAAATTGGGCACAATGTAGTTGAAGCAATAAAAAGAGTCCCTCCAGAATGGTGGGCGTTTTTAAGAAAGTTTGAATAATCATAAAATATTTTACCTGCATGGGATTTTAGGAAATCTATTGGTTTTAAATTACTGAAAAGCAATAGCTAATAATCGGCAGTCGATGATGAGAGACATCAAATACTGATTTAAGCAAGGCTGGGAAACCTATACTAGTGAACACAGCCACATCCTGTTTGCATTCTTTTGAAGGGATTTACATAATATGACATGGCATTAAATTGGCTAAGACACAAATCTGCTCCTTAATCCAGAATGACATGAAGTGCTTGTTGTGTCTTGTCACTATCATCTTCTTAAAGGCCTTCTGTAACTGCTTGGTAAATAAAAAATATTTTTAATGATACGTTTTGGAAAGTGTGTGCATATATCTCTTGGTAAGTGAAACAGGCTGGTGTATATTATGAACAGAAATATAAACAAAGAGAGTGAACGCCTAAGAATGTGATCCTCGCCATCTTTCTTCCTTTTCATTTCTAATCAGTTCCTATTTGGAATGTTGGTTTGAATCTATGACTTAAGAGGCCTCAAAGATAGTGTAATGGCGAAGCTACCGAAATAGAAGAATATGTTGCCATTTAACTTTTTCATGTATAGAGCTGTGTATATATATAACCGCTTGTTCTTTGGGGCTACGGGTACAGAGCTTTGAAGCTCTACCTGTGGGGCCCGTGGTCACCGCCAGGGATTCCTCCATGCCTTTGGAGCCCTGGTGTGCGGAAGTGCTGGGAGAAGAAGAGCGGACACCCGGAGGACGGAGTTGCCGGAACCCAACTGAAGCACATCTGGTGATATATAAAGGGGCCGCCTCTCTTTCGAGGCGAGAGTCGGGAGCGGAGTGGACTGAGCTTAAGGAGGCAAGGAGGCAGCCTGAAGAGGGAAAGTGAAGGCATTGTTGTGAGGCTTGGACTTTGGGGTTTTGGTGCACTGGACTGTTGTATATATTGTAAATAAACATGTTTGTGGGTGACATGAACGTGTCTGCCTGTCTGTGTCTGGGCCAGATTCCACAATGGCGCCCAACGTGGGGCGATCCATCTGTTACAAGACGGGGAACCCTAAATAAATATTTTGTGGACGGCCCGGCGCAGCAGGTGTACCCACACACGTGCTGCGGGTGCGGCGGCCCACAACCTCGAGACAGGAATCGCCAGCAGACCCCTGGCGGACCACGGAGGACTGGTGCTCACCCGTGCGGAGAAAGACAACGCCAGGGCAAGAGTGCAGCAGGTTCAGACGAGGTGCCGGGCGCTGGAGGCGCCATGCACGGCGTGTCCTCAGTGAGGCCATGCCAAGAACGCTTCTCATGCAGACGGGATCCAGGAGGTAAGTTCCCTGCTTGTTGCAACAGGCCCTGTGGGGCCGAATGTCTCTTTGTTTTCAGAGCAGGGCTGCCCGATCCGGCCAGTGGTGGGGGCATGCCGCTTATGGGCACGCAGCGCAGCAGCAGCTCGAGAGCTATGAAAGGGAGTGCTGCCGTGGAAAGCCCAAAAAGGCCACCGCACCAGGAAGAGGAGGCCAAGATGGCGCTGACTGGAAATCCCACCGCTGACAGGCATGGGAATGGCCGGTGTGTCTTGTGTGCCTGCCAATGACTGTATAGAGGCGGGACCATGAATGTCGTCTCGTGCCCAGGAGAGACCCGATTGGGCCAGAGGAAGAGGCCCACAGGAAGTCGCCGGGCGGTGTTGCTGACAGACAGGTGAGACTACTGTCAGCTAACTTCCTGTCGTTGCCGGGCTGCTCTGGCGTGAGCTGGAGGCCTGCCTTCAGCCTGTAGAGCAGCGGTTGTTACAGGTGCTACGTGCCTCCGGCAGAATTGCAAGTACTGGAGAGGAAAGCTGTCACGTGGATAGAAGTGCTTACGGATGGCGGCGAGATCGCACGACGCTTGATTCTTCAGCCGGAAGGTACAGGGGGACAGTGAGTACAACCGACCCTGCTCAGCATGAAGGAGACTCTGCCAAACTGTGATGTTAACGAGCAGATCGGTACGCAGTTCTCCAACAACGGACAGGGCAGGGAGCCCCGTGCGAATGAGGAGGCAGAGTCACAGGGCTGGCAGGACAAGGGCAAGAGTGCCCTTGGTCCTAGCCCCCTACACTCTGAGCCCGCAGCAGTCCTCGTCGCTCTGTAGGACGCAGACGGATCGGATCTGAGCCCCAATGCTCAGACCCTGACCATCACAGCTCCCAGAGGAAAAGGAGGAATCAGCGGAAGAATGCCGGTTCCTCCGACACGGAGGACGGAGGGCAGGCGGCTCACGCCCAGTTGCTGGACGCCTTCCAGGGTAGAGGGAACCCAAAGTCAGCGCGAGAAAGGACTGCAGGCGGCCCCATCTATTACAATGACAGGAGGGACACGGAACCCACAGAGTGGTGCCAACAGGCAAGGCCAGGGTGCCAGTCGGAAGGGAGCGCGCCAGTGCATGGCACAGGGGGACGCCGGGGAAGGGTGTCCGCAGCGCTCTGCCCCTTTGTTTTGTGTGTTCCAGGACCAGACCCTGGGCGTGCAATAGGACCCGCCGTTGGGAACCTGCCCCCCATGCGACGGGCCGCCCGACGGGGGACCTCCGCTGGCAAGGGTGCCGCCATGGCTGGCGAGACTACAAAGGTTTGTGGTCCAACCAAAGGGGGACAAAAACCTCGGAGGGGTGCGAAGGAGTGGGTGCCCAAGAACGCGGGCCCGTCGAGGGACAGGAGGACACCAGGTGGTGGTGTCCAGATGGCGCTCCGCCCCATGCCTGTTAAGAACAGGCCGGACCCTGCCCAGGAGTAGGGGCCCGCCGGGTAAGCTGCTCGCGGGGTGTGCCACCTCCTGGGGTGGTCTTCGCTGGCAGTGGGACAATGTCAGAGGTGGCTGGGGTGGCGACCGCCAGCACACCCAACGGACCATAGGAGGGCTTGCCTTCCCCAGACCATCTCGGGCACGCCTGGTTCCTTTGGGGCCCCCCTGCTTTGGGTCCTGACCTCAGCACTCCCCACACCAGAAAGTGCTGGGGAAGAAGAGCAGGGGCACCCGGGGTGCTTCCGGGATGCAGCCGCACTTCCGCACACAGGAGTGTGTCGGCGGGGGATTGCCGGGAAATCACCTGGAGCACATCCGGGTGATAATAAAAGGGGGCGAGTGGACTGAGCTGAAGGAGACAAGGGGGGCGGGCCCGAAGAGGAAAGTGAAGGCATTGTTGTGAGGCCAGGACTTTGGGGACTTTGGGGGGTTTTTTGGTGCACTGGACTATTGTATATATTGTAAATAAACATGTTTGTGGGTGACATGAACGTGTCTGCCTGTCTGTGTCTGGGCCAGCTTCCACTATATTTATATATATATATATATATATATATATATATATATATATATATATATATATATATATATATATATATACTGCTCAAAAAGAATTAAAGGAACACTTTTAATCAGAGCATAAAGTCAATGAAACTTATGGGATATTAATCTGGTCAGTTAAGTAGCAGAGGGGTTGTTAATCAGTTTCAGCTGTGTGTTAATGAAATTAACAACAGATGCACTAGAGGGGCAACAATGAGATGACCCCAAAACAGGAATGGTTTAACAGGTGGAGGCCACTGACATTTTTCCCTCCTCATCTTTTCTGACTGTTTCTTCACTAGTTTTGCATTTGGCTACAGTCAGTGTCACTACTGGTAGCATGAGGATACCTGGACCCTACAGAGGTTGCACAGGTAGTCCAACTTCTCCAGGATGGCACATCAATACGTCATTGCCAGAAGGTTTGCTGTGTCTCCCCTGCACAGTCTCAAGGGCATGGAGGAGATTCTAGGAGACAAGCAGTTACCTAGGAGAGCTGGAGAGGGCCATAGAAGGTCCATAACCCATCAGCAGGACCAGTATCTGCTCCTTTGGGCAAGGAGGAACAGGATGAGCACTGCCAGAGCCCTACAAAATGACCTCCAGCAGGCCACTGGTGTGAATGTCTCTGACCAAACAACCAGAAAGACTTCATGAGGGTGACCCAAGGGCCCCATGTCCTCTAATGGGCCCTGAGCTCACTGCCCAGCAGCATGCAGCCGATTGGCATTCGCCATAGAATACCAGAATTGGCAGATGCACCACTGGTGCCCTGTGCTTTTACAGATGAGAGCAGGTTCACCCTGAGCACGTGACAGAAGTGAAAGGGTCTGGAGAAGCCATGGAGAACATTATGCTGCCTGTAACATCATTCAGCATGAGCAGTTTGGTGGTGGGTTAATGATTGTCTGGGGAGGCATATCCATGGAGGGTCACACAGACCGCTACAGGCTTGACAAAGGCACCTTGGCTGCCATTAGGTATCAGGATGAAATCCTTGGACCCATTGTCAGACCCTATGCTGGTACAGTGGCTCCTGGTGCACAATTCCTGGCCTCATGTGGTGAGAGTATGCAGGCAGTTCCTGGAGGATGAAGGAATTGATACCATTGACTGGCCACCACACTTTCCTGACCTAAATCCAATAGAACACCTCTGGGACATTATGTTTTGGTCCATCCAATGCCACCAGGTTGCACCTCAGACTGTCCAGGAGCTCAGTGATGCCCTGGTCCAGATCTGGGAGGAGATCCCCACAACACCATCTGTCATCTCATTAGAAGCATGCACCCATGTGTTGTCAGGCATGTATACAAGAACACAGGGCCATACATAGTGCTGCTACAATTTTGAGTTGCTGCAATTAAATTTTGGCAAAATGGACTAGCCTGCCACATAATTTTTTCACTCTGATTTTGGGCGTCTTTGAATTCAGGGCTCTGTAGGTTGATCATTTTCATTTCCATCAAACGATGTGGCATCCTTTCGCTCCTAACACATTACCCAGTCTATATCAGTATAGATATCCAGGAGGATTTCTTTTTCCCATTGAGATCTGATGTGTTTTCAAAGTGTTCCTTTAATTTTTTGAGCAGTTTATATATATATATATATATATGTATATATATAAATGATTGTAAACAGTGTAAAACCTATTTTTTTTTTTCCCTGTGTTCCTTTATGTCCCCATTCTGTCACTGGGCCAGAATCACAAGTACTCAACTATAAGATAAGATTCATCTTTCAGTGTCTTTTGTCTTCATTCAAAGGTATATTTGTCTTTCTATTTCAGCATTATAATCCTTTGAAATATGGATAAGAAATATTTTTTGTGATTAGAATCACAATGAACATGACAGTTTCAGACTGCTGTTGTTAAAGGTTAAAAGTTTGTATTTTTTCAGTTCTGTTTTGATGAATAAACCAATATACTTCAGTAAAAAGAACACTTTTTGTTTTTATCTAAATGGACAAATTGTATTTTAAAGAATGCTCTTGGGATTGCAATGGTGCAATTGATTCAAGAGTTTTGGTTTATGTTTCTCATTGGTTTGTGTGGGTTCCTTGAGATACTACACCTCCTACCATGATCCTAAATCAACCTACCAGGATTGGGAGCTCTGTCCTAATCTATACAAAAATATGTTTATTATAAAATATGTTTATTATTAAGTAACCATAAGGGCCAAATAAAAGTGGGAAAATACTAAATGAACATAAGTATAATGTCTCTGTCATCCTGCCTATATATGTTTTAGTTTCTCTCTTCTAGATGAGATGACTTGTCCACTTGCCCACCACAGTATCGAACACAATCACACACGTTTCTTCTCACTCTGTCTTCTCTTATGCTTTTGAACTCTGCCTTTGCTATTTAGTTGTTTGTTCCAAGTCACTTCTCGTCTTACCATTTGGAATAAGCAGTCTTTATACCCTATCTTGGGGTTACTCATTGAACAATACAGGGAATCCGTCCCCCATGTATGGGACTCCCTATGAAAGTGCTAGTACCATGTGCTCAGTGGTGGTCACAGGTGCCTCTACAGCTCAGGACCACAATTTATCCTTAAAGGGTTGGGTGCCTTTAGTGGCTTTTTTGCTTCTTCCTCGCCATAGCATGTAAAAGGGACGACCTGCCTCCCTGCTGTCAACTAACAATCTAGGAAAGATTGCTGGACATCTTCTCAGTCTCCCATGACTTCCCTCTGTCCATGGAGTAGCAGTAATTTCTTCTGAGGCATTCTTTAAATAAATATGTCACATCTTTCCTTCATTTGTACTAGCATACACTTGTGTGTCTCTACTGTTATTTCCAGCAGTTGTTCTTTTGCTTCTATGATTATCCCATGCTACTATTCCATGCGCTCAAATTTCTTATCCACCTGGACCACTCATTATACCAAGTAAATGAAGACAGAATTTGTGTGACAGATGGGCAGTATAATAATTTTACATTGTTAGTGACTGTGGAGCATTATTTTTACATGAAAATAAACTTTTCAGCAGTACAACTATCTTGGTGGAAAAGGGTGTTTCACGGTGCGCTGATTTATTTTATGTGTTTTCCTTAGTTGGTGAAGAACGGTTTAACTGTAGATTTCATTAAAGTTTTTTATTTAGCTAATGTCTTTATTTAAGGTGACTTACATATAACAGATACATGGCATGAATCTTTTATAGCAGGAGTACCATTGTGTCTGTTCCGTTCCCATTGGTGAGTACTGTATGATTATGAACTTGCCACTCGGCTTGTTGTTCTATTGTGTTATCAGATCATCTAACACAAAAGCTATCAACTAACCTCTTAGGTTCTTTTCTCAATGGCGGACAGGAGGTAATATCAAAAAGCAGCTATACAACTGTTACCAGTAACTTTTTACCTGTCTCACTGTCCATAATTGTACCCCATGTATTCAACCTTAGGTACTTCTCATTGCAGTCAGCTTGCTGACAGGAACTTTCTTTCCTTCCAAACCCTTACTTCAACCACGTTTTATCACAACCAGAGGGCTTCACAGGAGAATCATGTGTCCTAAAGGACTGCAGTGTAGACAAGGAGTGATCAGTATTAACTTCTCAGCTTCTTCTTGTTTTGGCTGCTTCCATTAGGGGTCGCCACAGCGGATAATCTTCTTCCATATCTTTCTGTCCTTGCATCTTGTTCTGTTACACTCATCACCTTCATGTTCTCTCTCACCACATCCATAAACCTTCTCTTAGCCCTTCCTCTTTTTCTCTTGCCTGGCAGCTCTATCCTTAGCATCTTCCCAATATACTCAGCATCTCTTCTCTGGATATGTCCAAACCAGCGCAATCTTGCCTCTCTGACTTTGTCTCCCAACCGTACAACTTGAGTTGACCCTCTAATGTACTCATTTCTATTCCTATCCATCCTTGTCACACCCAATGCAAATCTTAGCATCTTTAACTCTGCTACCTCCAGCTCTGTCTCCTGGGTCAGTGCCACGTCTCCAAACCCATATAACATAGCTGGTCTCACTACTGTCCTGTAGACCTTCCCTTTCACTCTTGTTGATACCCGCGACATAGATTACTCCTGACACTCTTCTCCACCCATTCCACCATGTCTGCACTCTCTTTTTCACCTCTTTTCCACAATCCCATTACTCTGTACTGTTGATCCTAGGTATTTAAACTCATTCACCTTCGCCAACTCTACTCCTTGCATCCTCACCATTCCATTGACTTTCCTCTAATTTACACACATATATTCTGTCTTGTTCCTACTGACTTTCATTCCTCCCCTCTCCAGGGTCTCCAACCTGCTCCTACTATCGCTATAGATCACAATGTCATTATCAAACATCATAGTCCATGGGGACTCCTGTCTAATCTCGTCTGTCAACCTGTTCATCACCATTGCAAATAGAAACGGCTCAAAGCTGATCCCTTGATGTAATCCCACCTCCACCTTGAATTCATCTATCACGCCTACCGCAGACCTCACCATGGTCACACTTCCACTTGTACATATCCTGTACAACTCTTACATACTTCTCTGCCACTCCCAACTTCCCCATACAATCACCACAACTCCTCTTGAGGCACCCTGTCATATGCTTTCTCCAGGACCAGAAAGACACAATGCAAATCCTTCTGGCCTTCTCTATACTTCTCCATCAACACCCTCAGATCAAACACTGCAACTGTGGTGCTCTTTCTTGGCATGAAACCATACTGCTTCCCACTAATTATCACCTCACTTCATCTCCTCCACATCCCCCTTATTCTTAAATATCGGCACCAGTAGACTTCTTCTCCACTCCTCAGGCATCCTCTCACTTTCCAAGATTCCATTAAACAATCCGGTTAAAAACTCCACTGCCATCTCTCCTAAACACCTCCATGCTTCCACAGGTATGTCATCTGGACCAACGGCTATTCCATTCTTCATCCTCTTCATAGCTGTCCACTTTCCTCCTTGC
Source organism: Polypterus senegalus (assembly GCF_016835505.1). Lineage (NCBI taxonomy): Eukaryota > Metazoa > Chordata > Cladistia > Polypteriformes > Polypteridae > Polypterus > Polypterus senegalus. The sequence continues at coordinate 12,028 of NW_024379826.1, forward strand.
TAATCTGTTGCACTCCCTGATTTACTATCTGCACATCATCCAACCTCTTCTCTCTTTGTTCTCTTCATTCATCAGTCTCTCAAAGCACACTTTCCATCTGCTCAACACACTCTCCTCGCTTGTGAGTACGTTTCCATCTTTATCACCCTAACCTGTTTCACATCTATCCCAGCTCGGTCCCTCTGTCTAGCCAATCGGTACAGATCCTTTTCTCCCTCCTTAGTGGCCAACCTCTCATACAACTCTTCGCTTTTTCTTAGCCTTCGCCACCTCTCTCTTCACCTTGTGCCTTATCTCCTTGTACTCTTGTCTACTCTCTGCATCTCTCTAATTATCTCACGTCTTCTTTGCCATCCTCTTCCTCTGTATGATCTCCTGTACTTCCCCATTCAACCACCAGGTTTCCTTTTCTTCCTTCCTCTGTCCAGATGTCATGCCAAGCACCCTTCTTGCTGTCACCCTTACTACATCTGCTGTAGTTTTCCAACCAGGGCCGGCTCTACACTGGGGCAAGAGGGGGCAATGCCCCCTTAAACAAATGTCCTGTCCCCTTAAATCAAACTTTTAGAAGTTGAGAAAGAAAATAATAGATTATCCACAAACTGAATATGGGCATGATTTACTACAGTAGCTGAAAAATCCACTGGAAAACGAGATAAATAAGATGATAGGTTTCACCTCTTGTTCGCTCTTTCCCTTCGTGCTCTGTGCACAGGCTCACACAGCACTCGGCAGAGATCCCCACTCACAGCTAAACATCCAATCACTGTTACTATGCAAATGACCCTGTGTCAGGTTTCTAAATAGGCAGGACAGAGCAAAATGAGCTGCGCAACAGTGGGAGGCTTTGAGGAAGCAGCAAATCTCTGTCGTCAAAATCATAGCGACTCGTGAGATAATTAACAACAACTAATAAATACATCTGTATTTGTACAGTCAACAGGGGACTCGTCCATTGTTCTTCTCACAGTTTCAGTCTGGTAGAGAAGTGTTTCTTTCTCAATCCCACAAACACCACTGTGCCCTGTCTGCTACATAGAGCCGACTGGAGGACCTGTGTCTGTCAGACCCTGACACAAAGCCCCGCCCCAGCTTTCAACTCTGCACTCAACAGTTTTCTCGTTTCATATACTGATGTAATCACAGCGATTTTAGTAAAGCTTATTCACTTTCCACCCCAGCTTCCAGCAGCTCACATAGGGAAAGTTAATGCTGTGAGATGCATCGTTTTTCCCAAGCTTTTAAAAGAGTGGTGCTGCTCCTGCCTACCAATGCAGTAGCATGATGCTGCTGTTGGCACATCAGGCAGCACCTGCAATTGCTCTACG
>NW_024379827.1:0-25000 GCF_016835505.1 Polypterus senegalus
ACAATCGGGGTACTTTTCTCTGAAATTCTCTTCTAATGTGCAATTGTGATAGTCGCACACATTTTTTTTCCGCCGATTTAATTGTTGTCTGTTCCTTTACGAGTTTCAGCTGGTGTGCCAGCTTTGAATGCTCAAAAGATATTTGGTCCATTTATTCTGTTCTGTAGCTTTATCCAAAATTCACTAATTATTTTTATTCATTTAAGCACACTGCCCTCAGTTTTGGCATGCATTACAGGAAAAATTGTACCTTGTTGAGTTTGATCATAGCTTGGCTGTAACGCATATTTTGTCTTTTCTTATCATGAGTGCAAACAACATATAGCAAAAAGCAGAGTGCTGATTGGTAGTGCAAACTTGCAACGTACAATGTGCAGGCAAGAGGGCAGTGGCACTGCTTTGATATATAGTGTAATGATTTTATTTCAAATTTATTGTCTGGTGTACACAGTAAAATTACCTTCCTATATGTCTGTAGGCAGTACTTGAAGTGGAACCAAATTACAGGCATTACTCTGTTTAGTCAGCTTCTTGTTCCTCCTCCCAATTCTTTATTACTTTTACACGATGGGTAGGAAGATGAATGTATATTAGCATATGATCTTGAGGGGAGTCCCCTTGAGGCTTTGAGTGCCGGTGGTACCAGCCCACTTCAAGCACTGTGCACAAGACCAAACAATCACCACCACCTTCCTTGTCTGGCACTAGAATCTTCACCGAATAGGTCATGTAAAATAGAATACCACAAGGATAGCCTCTAGCTGCCCCACGACCCTGCTCAGGAGAAGTGAGTTAGGAAAACGGATGGAGAATGAAAAATATTGTAATGTTGCTGACAAGATGCATTTGCCAGCAGTCACCCACAGTGTGAGTTGACAATCCATCACAGAAATGAGTGGCTTCAAGGGATCATTTAAAAAGGGGCAAACCTGCCAAAGTCACAAAAGAATTCCAACTTGTGCAGTCACAGAGAGCGATCATTTTAAGGCTAGTGAGCTACCTAAAGGAGTGGTATAAAGAGCGGGAAACTGCAAACACTCGAGTGTGTGAGCACCATAGAGGCAACGATGCTGCAAATATACCTACGCTCTTCCCATTCAAACATTGAACATGATGCACTGGTCGGGCTTTCAGGAAGTTTCTGCAAATGTTTAGAGGCAAATGAAAATTTTTATTTAACAATGCGTCCAGCCAGTCGGCGACAGACAATACCACTCACCGTCGGCTCAGCCCTACAACACCATTAATATAACAACACCAACCTGTACGATTGACACATACAAAGATAAATCCATGGACTCATGTGCTTTCTGCCAAAGTCTAAAGCTGCCATTTACATGTCTCAGCAGAAATCAAGAAAATCGACAAATCAGGAGACATTGTTCGATCTTAAATCTTCCAGTTTAGGTGATCACATGCTTACTACCGGCTCCGTTCTTGTTTTTAGCTGACTGGAGTCCTGCTGCTGTAGTCCACCTTCTTCAAAGTTTGACATGTTGTGCATTCAGAGATACTCTTCAGCACAAAACTGTTGTACAGCGTTATTATTTGAGCATGTGCAGTTTTTCTGGTAGCTTCAAATAATCTAGCCGGTCTCCACTGACCCCTTTATATTAACAAGGTGCTTCGTCTCAAAAAAAAATGGAGGTTTTTGTTTATTGTACCATTTTCTATAAACTCCAGATACTACAGTGCATGAAAACCAGGTCTGGCATTAAGAATTACACCATGGTGAAAATGTTTTAATTACACTTCCTGCTCATTCAATTGTGTGGTCAAAACACAACTAAAACTTGTCATCTTGTGTGCATGCTATATACATATTGAGCTGCAGCTATATGAGTAGCCGGAGGAGCAGACTTCATATGAAAGCGGCCACAGAGAGAATTCAAGAAAAGTACTTTGATAATAACCTTTATAAAACAACACATTACACACATTTGCATTTACCCAGTAAAAATGAATACACTGTTATGCACAAAAATAATTGGTCAAGACATTTCTATCTGACACAAAAGATAAACCTTTCTGCTCTATGCAGTACTGAGCCTTAGCCTCTAAACCCGGGAACCATACTAGTAACAAGCAATACCTTACAGGCGTTAATAAAAATATACTGCTGTCCAGCACGCTGAATTGTACAATCATTCAGACGCTGGAGATCAAAACCTGCCACCGAGGACCCATTAAAACATGTCAGACAAACAGGTGCAACTGAACACAGCTTTCATATCACCTAAACTCCAGAAATGTAGAAGTGAAGTGGAGATTAATGTTCTTTTAGGACTTTAACCTGTGAAGCACAGATCCTTGCAGGTTATGAGAGGACACTTAATTTGTTTTTGAACCTGCACATTTCTAAAAGGATTCACTTGCGTAACAAAACTAATTGCAAAATAACCCAAAAAAAAAAAATCGGCCAGTGCCTACCTTGGTCTCGCCACAGCTGTCAGTCTCAGACACCTGATATGTGAGATCCGTCTCTTCAAAGCCTGTGGCACTCATGCGCTGGTCAGTGGTGGGATCAGAGCGAGGTGGCGAGTCAGGAGAATTTAGGCAAGTCTGGATCAGTGCCTTGCCTGTTTCACTGGTGATCATAGGCTGCAGTTTACGTGTGGCAAATGTGTAAACGTGGCCTGTCTCACTGGCCACCAGCAGTAGGACCTGAGTTCCTGTCAGCGTTGAAAGCTCATATGCCTGTGAGAAACACATAAAAAGAGTGTTGTTAGTTAAAGCTCTCCTTTGACCCTGTACATTTTTTTTTTGCATCAGACAACAAACCCAGAAAAATCACCTGCTTATTAAGGCTCCCACCTCCTAGCTACACACTGTTCACCCAATATTATTTCAAAAAAACAAGTGAAGAAAAACAAGTGCTTTGGCTTTCCAGTGGCTGCTACACAACTGTATGGATTAATATGCCAGATGTCCTGGCATAATTTTCCACTCCTGCTTACTGGCACTTCTTCTCCATGAGAAATAAGTTCTTAAGTGTCAAGTGTCAGATTAAGTCTATATACAGGTGAGTATGGACACCTCAAATTTAAACATGGCTTAAAGAGTCCAAGTAAAAAGGGCCAAGCCATAAATCACTCACATCTAGCCCACAGCTGCCATGAAATGCTTGCAACAATGCAAGAGGGATTTTTTTCTCCCCCAAACATGGCAGGTGTTTCCACACATTTACTTCATAACGGTCTCCACGTCCGCCAGCCAAAACTGCAAAACTGTGAAGAGAGGTTTAAAAGGAAGGGTATGGGCTGTGGGGTCCGGTGGGCTGGCGCCCTGCCTGGGGTTTGATTCCTGCATTGCAACCGGGCTCCAGCAGACCCCCCGTGACCCTGTAGTTTGGATATACCGGGTTGGATAATGGATGGTATGAGGTGTTGTAGCAAGTGACTTGGGCCACAGAACTAAACACAAACTCAATCAAGCGCAAAACAGTCAAGTCACTCATCAATTTCTGGATTCCTATGATTCAGGCCACATTTACTTGCGTCTTTCTCTCAGACTGTCCCATGTTTTGTGGTATAGCAGTACTGTAGTTTATTCCAAAATGCCAATGTCAGACTTGTCCATCAAGCTCATGTGTCAATGATATCCTTGTTTTACTATTGACCTAAATCAAGCTGCATTGCTTTGCTTTAACGTTTTTTGCATCACCATGATTTTGAATACAAGGTATGACAATTTAGTTCCTGGAATGCACCTTCAAAAAATAGTCATGTAGAACTATACACTAGTGGCTACTGACATTCAAAATGCTCCCCTTGTGCATCTATATACTGACTTAAACGGCATTTCCATTTCTGGAAGCAGGCCTGGAACTAATTTTCCGGAATACTGTTCAGCAGCTGTCTCGCATTCTGTTGGATATAAGTTATATTAGAACAACTTCGTCCTTTCAGCGCAGCATTTAACTTTGGAAATAGCCAGAAATCACAGGGAGCTAAGACAGGTGAATAGGCAGGATGATCTAAATCACTTTTTTGGCCAGAAAGTCTCTCACAGTGAGCACAGTGTGACTTGGCGCATTGTCATGATGAATGATCCACTTGTCAGGCCACAATTTGGGTCTTTTTCTTCAAACAGAATCTCGTAATCCCTTCAGTACCTCTAAATAGCATCGTTGGTTGATTGTTTGTCCCTGTTCAATAAATTTTTGGTGGACTATTCCCTTGTAATCGAACAAGCACACCAGAATGGTCTTAAACTGTTTGTGCAACATGCATGCTTTTTTAGGGTGTGGTGAAACCGGGGGTTTCCATTGCATATTCCGTCACATATACTCGCCCATCTTTGAACCTCTTATGTCACTCAAACACACTCGACTTTTTCATAGCATCTTCACCATAGGCCACTTGCAACAGTTGTAACGTTTCAGTAGTGCATTTGCAGATTTTCACACCAAGTTTAATACTAATACATTGCTCTAAATTTTGACCACTCATTTTTATGTCAAAGTGTACACGCAGATATCTATTACCTTCCCAATAGTTAACTAACAACTGGCTCTATCAGCTTGTAATTTATGCACATTTTAATTCTAACATGTTCAAACACGAATGCTCATGTGATTTCGATGTAATTATGTCACAGGTGACACTACACGGCCATTCTGGGAATTAAATGGTGACACCTCGTATGTGGAGGACACATACTGTATATGCTCAAGAAAGCCAGCCTTATATTAAGTATATAGTCGTCATCAAACAGCTATGACTAACTCTGTGATGTGCACGAAAAGTGCCTGTTCTGTCCGCATCATGTGCCAAGCATGTACCAACCCTAGATGGAGATCAATGGTAGGGAACACAAACACATTTGGGGTTGATTCAGAGTAATTTCTAGGATGTGGGCTAAAAACTGAAGCCCTGTTTTTAAATATATTTTAGTTTTTAGAATGCAGTGTATACCATATATTGACTTATCAATAATTAAAGATCATTCTTTAACACCAGCACATCGTCAACAAAGAGAGAGACCCTAAACCTTGCAATCTGATATACTGAGCGAAGAATCTCCACTGACCTTGTGTTTTAATATAGTGCCTTTCATAGTTAGGCCAATCTCAAATCACTTCAAAGGGTACGGTATGACTTGCAGAGATTGAATTGATAGTTTTTTTTATTTTCTAGCTTCTTGCTGACATATTCATCATTTGTATAGATCTCTTGACCAAACTGGAATGTATACCGTATTTACGTGTGTACCATGCACACATTTTTTCCCCGAAAATTATCATTAGAAGAACAGGTGCGCGTCATACACAAGGAAATGTAATTCTGTAATGTTTACTTCTGCTTGGGCTTGCTCGCTCGCGCTCTCGCGTTCTCTCTCGCTTGCTCTTGTTTTTGAATCAGTTTGGCATCGTCATTCATCATGGATAGTATTAAGCGTTTACGCTCCTTCACGGCGGGAGAGAAACTAAGTGATTTTGGAAGCAGAGAAGATAGGAAATCGGGCAGCAGCTCACAAGTACGGTGTTCCAGAGTCATGTGTTCGAGATCGGCGATGGAAGAAAGAAAAACTTTCGTCATGCAACAAAAACAGAAGGGCATTTTGCGGAAAACGTGCCCTAAACGCTTCCTATACAATCACAACGTGCGTCGTACACGGGACAAAACGATTTTCGTGATTTTCTTTGTAAAAATTAAGGTGCACATCTTACACAAGTAAAAACGGTATTTTTTACAAATCAAAGTCACAGACAACTGCATACAACTCTATGAACAGAATGGACTTGTTTACCTTAAGAAAGTCCCACTCTTTAGATAACCAGAGAACATCATAAGCACTGGGCAAACACAAACTACTTCATATTACCACCTTTCAAAGTACAGAACATTTCATTGCACTTTACGCAGAGTACAACTCCTCCTATTGGAGAACTGGAAGGCTAACATAATTGCTTAGGGTTCCTTAATAAGTCAGTGATGAGCCCTGAAGTTTACAGTCTTGGCTTTGTTAATAAATACCTGGCAACACCTATGCACTGCGCAGAACTGTCCAAAGGCACTGCTTTTTCTGGTAGCAAATCACGAAAAGGTACTTGGCTTTCTGCAATAAGCGATCATTGTTAGAGACGGAGCACTTTGCCTACAAAATATGTTAAATTAGCAACAACATTTATTTCAATAGCACATTTTCATACAAATAATGTAGCTCAAAGTGCTTTACATGATGAAGAAAGAGAAAAAAGGACAATGTAAAAATTAAAATAAGAGAACACTAATTAACATAGAATAAAAGTAAGGTCCGATGGCCATGGAGGACAGAAAAAACAAATAAAATCCCCAGACAGCTGGAGCAGGAGGACGTCGTGATTGATTGTGAAAGTGTCTTTTAGAATTTTAGAAAAACCTCATAAGAAATAGCTGCATTTGGCTGAACTACATCCACGTTGCCAGATGTAACTTATTAAAATAAAGGAAACATTTATCTTGCCAGCTTTTGTGTACCAATGCTCAAGTGGACCCACTTTTACAGTCAAAATCCCAATTAGTCACACAAGCTAAAGATGTTTTCATTTGGCTTCATTGGTTAGGAAGGCTGGTCTTTTTACTCACTGTACAGAGGGACAGGACCCAAACTTAAATTAAACATTTTCAGGAACGACAACCTGTGGCAAGAGCACCACTTGTGTGAATAGAAGCCTGCATATCACTAACCGAAACTAAACAGTCACTTTCTATGTTTTAAATTTAAATGTTCAATTTTAAACATTTCAGACACCATCCTCCTGCTTTCCATTTAGCCCTTAGATGATATTACAAATAATTATTTTATTTAGTCCACAGATGACCTCCAAGTGTCCCGTCAATGACAGGCTTATTAAAAACGGAAGAAAATCAAGGTGACTTTGCCAATACCTAAAAGTCTTATTTCAGTTAAACTGCGAGTGATGGCCCTTACATTTTCACAGTCTGCCTACATGTGACCAGGTTATTTTAGCTAGCCTATATCTGACCTAAGAATGAGGCACATGTGAACATTTGGCTTTTTGTGAGCATTCCTAAGCCTATAGGCAATATGTCATCAACCAGTTAACCCAGTGACACTGTTGTGATCTTTTTAATATCTCAATGTGGTATTGATAAGAGGCCTTTTTACCTACCAGAGCTCAAAAGCAGACAGGGATAAAGGCAGCAGTTACCTAACTAACCACAGAAAAAAAAACTAAAGCCAGCGTGTAAAATGTTTTAAAACATTAAAAAGAAAAAATATATACACAGGTATACAACATGAGGATATTCTTCCAAAGAATTGAATATGTTCATTTATTTAATTAATGTTATCCTAGTGAAAATCTGAATACATTCTTGCAGAAGCTGACGCGCCTTCAATTTTGATTTTTTCTTGTAGTACATCTAATGTCACCATAAAGATCTTGTGATTTATAAATCTAAAAATTCAATAAAACCACAAGCTGAAGCAATAAATCTCCTTTTTCACAGTGGTAGGCCACCAACAGTTCCTTTCTAGAACAGAGAGGCCTGCCATGTCTATGAGAGATGAAGCAGATAAGCAGAGATTCAAGCAGAAGAATTTTTAAAAGTGCATGAAAAGGCCTAAGCCAGGAAAGAGGCGGCTTGCCCTGCTGTCATCCCACACCACTTATCACACACGAGCAGAAAAGGACAATGAATGATGAGAACACACAAGAACTCTTATGAGCACTGCCCAGCGGCATTTATTTAAAAACACCTTATGCCTGACACATGACATCCCCCTGTGTAAAGCTGTGATTTCAACATTTTGATCCTTTTCACAATACTATGCATACATTCTATATACCTACATGCAGTTATCTGCTGGAGGAGCCATTTTGCAAAAAAAAAAAAAAATCAATAAGGCTCCTAAAATTTTACAGTGCTAATAACAAGTTTAAATTCAGACCATGTGATTCGCTCTTGGATTATTGTTAAAACAGCTTTCTATCCATCTAACCATTCATCCCTTTGGTGAAACCCTTAATTAAGTAGCCGGAGTCTCTCCCAGCAATGTTTGATGTAAAGCCTTCTTTATACTTCCCGCCTGAACCTTGTGTGCACACGGCAAAGCAAAGTGAACATGCTGGCAACAATCAAAATGCACTCATTCTTGTTGCGGCACTTTGGATTGGCATATTGATATTCTCAAAGTCTGTCCTACCTAACAGTTTCACAAGAAGAAGAAATGAGACTCTCCTGATGAAAAAAAGAGTTGTGCCTGGCATTACTGGAGTAAGGAGTTAAAAAAAAATAAAATAAAATAAAAGACGAGAAGGGTGGGCGAATACAAGATTCTTGTGAGTGGATGACCCACATGGTGAACTGATGCACTTTTAGATATTTTTGCATGTCTGTCTTGCGCTTTGATGATTTGCTGTATCATAGTTAGGCCTTTGTTCATCCTTTTGGCACCCACATAACTAGACTCTCCTTGAAATTCACCACTTTTGGATAGTTAGAAAAAACTTCAGTGTGGAGCGTACACCAAAAACACAGCAAATGTGAGCCGTGTGTGTGGGGAGTCATTCTTACAGCATGGCATTTGTGCCGAGCACAGATGCATCAGGTATAAACCAGCCTCAAGACAGAAGCCAACAGATGATATTAGATATTCAAGCCATTTGAACTATAGTTATGTACTTCAAAAAGTACTTTAAGATGCTGTTCGCTATAGAGAAGCACTATACAAAAGTTGTATTTGCTTACTTGTTTCTATATACTTTATATACCTACAGTAGTATAAGTAAATTGTTCAAAGTGTTGGAGTGCAAACCTCAAGACGGACCATCAATCCTTCACAGTATGACTGAACCTGCCATTGCTGACATGAACACAGAAATATGGAAAGAAATGACCTGTGCACTTGTGATGTTTGACACAATTTGGACAACATCATCAGCTCCATATAGCAATACAATGCATGCTTAGACACTGCAAGGAATTAGTAATTAAGATACACAAAAACAACCACATCTGAAGGTTGATGTCAAGATCCTAAACTACCCAAATGCCCCCTAACTACTCAGTATAGAGAAAGAGGGGACACACCAAGATCTAAAGTGAACACCTTAAAGCACCAGCAGGCATCCCATAGCCTACACTGTACTCGCCTATGCGCTGTCTGAGGTTATGTATACCCTGATGCTTCTTTACAAACCTGTGTACAAATCAGAGACAATCTCTAAGAGTTTATTCATAATTGTATGCTACATACGCAGTGCTGTATATTATCCCCACTTTGCCTTAGGTCAGGTTTAACCTTTTAAACCAATTTAGGCTTGATTTAATAGGAATATCATGACAAGTAAAAAAATGAAATGATAAAGTTATAAATAAGAGCAAGTTCTACATAAATTAAGTACAACATATGGGCGCCTGACAGAAATGGTCTGTCCAGTGGTAACTAAAGATATCATCACTCCAGAAAATGGACCTTTAACATCATTTTTATTAACAATGGAGAACTTACTGTGGATTTACAACTGCACATAAACTTGGCATTAATTGGCCCCCAAAAATGTGTAGCAAATTTTCATTTAAGCCAGCATAATTTCCAGTCCATTTTGTCCAATGTTAACCCCTAAAGATATAAAACACCACTAAACAATTTCAGTCTAGAAGAATAAAGAAGTAGCCCTGTGTAGGCTCACCTACTAGAACCTAGGGGGCTTAGTAGGAATCAATGTTTGTGTGCATTTTATATTTTAAATATGAAATTCAGAGTTGGACTAGGTCGGAGTGGTGGCTCTGAGGCTAAGGATCTGCGCTGGTAAATCCCCGTCACTGCCAAAACAGATCCTACTCTGCTGGGCCTTGAGCAAGGCCCTTACCCTGCAATTGCTCCAGGGGCGCTGTACAATGGCTGACCCTGTGCTCTGACCCCAAGGGGTATGCGAAAACTAACAAACTCCTAATACAAGAAATTGTATAAGGTGAAATAAAGAACAAAAACCACTGTTGAGTGGATGCTTTAAGCAATGTCCAAAATCCAGTGAGTTATCACTGAGTGTAGATGATTATGTTTTAGCTCACAAGTCAGCTCAAGATCTATTTCAAGCAGCTTTTCTAAGGGAGGAATTAATGGGGGCTGGGATTGGCTCCAGCAGACCCCGTGACCCTGTAGTTGGGATGTAGCGGGTTGGATAATGGATGGATGGAATTAATGGGAATTTTTGTGTACTTTACTACTTTTAAGAAATATTGAGGGTTGTACATTGCAGTCAAATTTTTACTGTTATCCAAGGTATCATCTCACACTTGGGCAAAATATTTACTTGTGACTAGAACTGTGAGCTAAATAGTTTGTAATTATTAAAAAAAGGCCATTAATTCAAGTTCCTGTAAATCTTACACAATTCAAGGATTTTGCGCTTTTCACAGTCCATGGCAGAGTTCAACTGGGAGTGTCTTTAGCAGGAGGCACAGTCTTGTGCTTCATGAATTTAGTTTGAAGCCACAAATGTAGTTCCCACTTCATGCTTGCCGTATAACCCTGACTAATTCCAGGAGTGTGTTAGCCAATTGTAACATTATAAAATTACAAATCCACAGGATCCCACGATGAATTTTTTTTTTTTAAATCTCAACCTACGCACTAGCAGGTTATTCGGTACTATATCTCACTTTTACCCTTCCTTTTTTTAATATATATTTAATTCAGTTTTGACTTTGGCAGGACAGTGGCAAAGTGTTTAGTACTATTGTCTCATAGATCCACTGTCCTTGGATCAAGGTCCACAGGTGGTTGTTGTCTGCGTGGAATTTTTATATTTTTTCCATACCTGTATAGATCCCCCAATCTCAAAGCTTAAGAATGGTGGGTATGAATTGATTAGTAGTCAACCACATTCTGCTTGAAAATGAAATTTACAAATAATTTGAACTTTAGTATAAATTACGGTTCAACAGTGCTTACTAGCCAGGTATTCATGTATTACTAAGATGTAAGGCATTATGCAAACACAGAAACCCACTTCCATAGACAGACAGACAGATAGACAGACAGACAGACAGACAGACAGACAGACAGACAGACAGACAGACAGATAGATAGATACTTTATTAATCCCAAGGGGAAATATGGCTGCACATTCTACCCATGCGTCTCTATGAACTTCTCTTCCTCCCATATCCCAAGGTAATGCTAATTGAGTTAATGGCTGCGAGTGGGCATGTGTGCCCAATGCAGGGTGGGTTCTTGTAGGAGTTAAGTGTGGGCGTACATGTGTGTGTCTACAGAAAGGGCTTGATGTCCTGAACAGGATTTACCTGCATTGTACTTCATGCTTCTGAGAGAGAGTCCTCTAGGACTCTGAATTTGACTGAGCGGGCTTGCAATTGAAGGAATGAATGTTTTTAATTGTATTAATTGGTTTGTTTGAAATTGTTTAATTCAACTCTACGCTAAAGTCTTTATTTAATCTGTGAAATACCTAGTGATCCGCATATGTTTGAAGTAAGATGTCAAATCAAGTCAAGAAAACAGTGGTCTAGCATTCCCACGTTTACAGTATACCTACCACATTCTAAAATACAGTATAAAACACTTTGCAAAGGTTAAACATACTGTATATTCACCATTTTGCTGTCAAACTGGATTAACTTTTAACTATCAGTTTTTTTCTTGGGAGAGGAAGAATCAAAGTGGGGTCCATATTTGACTAGTGACACTTGCTGATCACAATCCTGGGATGTAGTAACTTTCCACATATTGTTCAAACATGCAGATAGGAATTTCAGTATACTTTGGACTCCCGACAAATTAATGGTGTATACTGATGATGGCACTTGATAAAATAAGGACTGATCATGTTCACTATGCTATATTAAACAACAGCGTTTCCTAAAAACAAAGTGTTATTGACTTAAGAGTATGTTAAAGAGTAGCGTGTGGTGCTGCTCTATCACAGCTCCAGACCTCTGGGCAATCCCAGCCTACTCTCAGTCTACATGGTCCCCAGGCACTCCCATTTTCTCCAACATTTCATAATTTCTGACTCTAAAATTGACCACTTATGAGTGTGAACACAATGAGCTAGCAAGGTCTCAAAGGTTGGTTGCGATCTGAAATTCTGTTCTACCAAAAGGCGGCTCTGACACACCTTAAGCCTTGAAATGAATTATACAGGTTTCATGGATAGATTGGTAGCAATATGTAGCTACAGCATGAAGAAAGCTCTTCGTCGCAATTCTGCTAAAAGTCAATTGAATACAAAGAGAAGAAAGGCCATGTATGTAGCATGAGGATACCACTGCATTCTGGCTAAAAAAAAAATGCCTTTTAGGTATGAAAAGCCGTCTTAGAATAATGGTGCTAAAATTAGACATTTGTATTACATGCAACATTCCACACAACCCCTTCCCCCATTCCCCCTCTTGCTTTTTCAGGAGATCATGCAAGAGGCAGTTAACACACCAAAAAGCAATGAACAAAAATATTCCTGAAAAAGCACACATACTTATGAAGATTTTGTGAAATGGATGAGGGAAGCGGCACTTCTGTGTAGACTTACAGATCTGAGGGAGTGTGACAGGTGAGAGTTCCAGAGAAGCAACAGCTGCCTTTGCCAGTCCCAGCACAACGAGAAGCCCTGCATTCTGTCAAACGCGCCACCTGACAAGGCTCTGAAGGACCCTTCCCTACCCTGCCCCCACACGGCTCTCTTTCCAACAGCAGCTGTAGATTGTTCACTTTTGGGGGAAAACTGTACCTCGTTGGAGAACAGACTATGCATCCAAAGGGAAGAAGTTCAATTTATATAAATATAAATATACATATAAATACCTTTTGACAGGACGACTTAAAGGATTGAAATACATTACAACTATTTACAGATATTTTTTTATAGGCAATTTTTTTTTTTTGTCCAAGTTATGTGATTTTTTTTTCCTGCACCTATCAGTGAGTCACAGATGGGGTTTTAAAACCAGCAAACCAGGAGTAAATATAATAATTTAACTGCTACCCCGTGCTGCCTCTACTCATAATAGCAGTGGCAGAATCAACAGTGGACTTCATATCTGATAACAACAGTCTTAATTTTCTTTTGATGGAAAAAATAAGACCCGAATCTTTGATGGACAGTCCATGGACTTAACTGCCACAAGAAGCCATCACAGCCTACTTCAAGTAGGTCTCTAGACAGTCACTTCAGCCTGCCTAAAGTCACCCCACAGAGCATATCCCGCTCTACTGTTCCTCCGACTGTGCATTAAATCACTTTTCATGCTACGTGTGATGATCACTAATTCACACATGTCTTTAGAGGGTCACTGTGTATCTCACTGGACAAAGGAGATCATCGCACAGGTCAATCAAAGGAAACCCTAGAAGTTTACAGCTCACCCCAATCTACACTAAATCATTTCCCTAGAGTTCCTAACACTTATTCCACAGACTCCCTTCCATTTCCTCCTATTCAATGAATGTTTTACCTATGTGTCAAGGATAGCACCATAATGGCTTTGTCTTTGTGAATTCCAGATTACATGTGGCTTGTTACATTTATAAGTACACACACATTGTAGGATAAGGGGTTCACACACTTTCTGTGTTGAAAAATCAGAATATGTTCAGTCAGTCCAAAGGCACGAGAGATGATATTTTCAGAAGGCTGTATTTGGCTAATATAAAAACATACAAGCACCACTCAGTCAAGACTCTTCAATCACTGCAGGACAGCGACCACCCTTCTAGCTGACATTATGCTGGTAAATTCTGATGCCACAATTTTAGCAAATGATAATGACCTGAGGTAAAGTATTCACTAAATACAAGTCCCAGTGTCAAAACTGACATTCATACTAGCAAATCCTGAAGGTACCGCAATAGTTTTGGGGCAAGCCAAGTTTCTTTGGTGATATTATAGATGACTTTGAGTTAATTTAAACATTTAAATAAACAAATTGATAAATCCACCTATTACAATAGGTTCACAGTCTATGTAAGAGCCAATCTTAGAAAGTTAAAGTTTTGAGTTATAAACTCATATTAATGTTTGCTTAATATGAATAAAATATAAATTCCTTTCATAGTCATAACTTATGGTATAGTCTTTTCCCCCTAAAAGTTAGCAAGAGATAGGACCTTCTTACTATAACTGAGTAACAGTGTGATAAGAAGCTCAGTTTTGTTTAGAACAGGTCCCAGTAAAGAGAGACTTGACTTGAAAGACCCATTTTAAGCTTAGAAAAGGGATAAGCGTACAGTTTTCTGACCATTTTGAAATGGTTCAGAAATGTTAAGCAAATAGTAACGATTTGAGATGTAACAAGATTAAGCTTAGAATTTAACTTTTCTTTTTTTGCTATTTTAATTTCCTTATTTTTTGTGTAAACTGTTTTACTTTAAAACTTAACTAAACTTTAAAAAACAAAGATACTTTGTCTGTGGAATCATTTCTGCGCGTCAGGCTTTTGTTGAATCCCATTTTTTGAGTTGAAGTTGCAGAACTTTGGTAATTTTGGGAAAAACGCAGCTACAGTCTAAATATTCAAACCACCATCTGCACATAGTAGTGTCTTTTAAATAATAAAGTTTCTTGCTCATTGTCAGACATCACCTTCTCAAAGGACTAACTGTAATCTTGCCATCTACCATATTCCACTTTGCACAAAATCAGGAAGGACAACCGTGCTATCAACAGGCCAACCATGCCAATTCACCCATTCAAACAGGGTCAGTTCTCTGCGTTATTTGAAAGGCACTGGCTACACTTCACAATCCTTTAGGCCATAATAAGTTAAATTCCTGATCATTCACAAATTTATAGGAAGAATAATTTGAAAAGTCAATATACTAATGGCTGACAAGGTGAGCAAAACAATTACTAAAAACGTCAACTGTGAACACGTACCTAGCCTGGATTTTTTATTCACAAAACTGTTACACCCAACCAAACTCTGAGCTCTTGACAAGTGGACTGACTGCATATTCACTCACAGGCTTCTTTATTTGGTACACACGTCTAGTTTTGGGTAGTACGCCCCTGTGCTGCTCATTCTTGCTGCAAATCTCCTTTTACACCTCATCTCAAAAGGTGCTCTGTTGAATTGAGATTACACCATTGGAGCAAACTGAAGCAACCGCTACTGTACATTTGTTGATGCATGTTTTGTAACATGACATATTTTACCCTTACTCAAATTGAAACTGTGGCTATAAAGGGATGCACATAGTCAGCAGAAATACTTTGGTACAACTTTGCATTCAAATGGTGCTCAGTTAGCCTAATGTGTGTCAAGAAAACATTCCCCAGGCCACACAATTCAGTACCACCACCACTGTATATTATTGACACAAGGCAGGATAGATCCATATTCTTGCTGAATTATATGCTAAATTCTGATGCTACCATTGACAAGCCAGAACAGAAATTGAGGTCTGTTAAATTAGATGGCATTTTTTGTCAAACGTATCTTCACTTTCCTGCTCCTAGTTATCATGAGCTAACTCAGCGTGGGCTTCAGTTGTCACAGCTCATCCCTTTTAGTCCATCCCATAGTGTGCCCACATCCCTTCTCCATAATAACTCTCACCACTCTCTTCAGACCTCTCTCATTAACAAGTTACTTTTGCCCAGAGAAATGCCACTTGCTCGATTTTTGTTCATCTACATCACCATTATCTGAAATGGGTAGAGACTTTAATCATGAAAATCCCAGGAAGGCAAGTGTTTGAGATGTTAGAGACATGACAGGTGGCAACATCAACCACAACACCTTGAAATTTGCTTAGATAATGCATCTTAAATTTTTTTTTTTTTTTTTAAAAGTCACATTTAATTTTAAGTACACATAAAGACACAGATTTTTTTTTTTAAATGAGACAAGAAAATATAGTAATTTCAAACTTATCAACATAAATGTATTATCTGTCCATTAATTAATTGTTGAACTATGGCCTGTTGACAAAAGGAAAACAAAACCTTCAGTCTGTAGCATCCCTAGAGATCATTGCTATTCTGTTGTCATATGGGAGCACAGAGCCCCATGCAGTAATTTCACTTTGTTTTCACCTTTTAGGCCAGTACCTGTATACCAGATGTATTGGCAGTACCCTATTCCATTTTGCCCAGTTCAGAGTTACAAGGAGCCAAAACGCGTCTTGGCAGCATAGGAAGGAGCCAACCCCTTCACAAGACCCACTTGCACATCCACACAAGACAAGTTCTACTAGTTCACATCGTGGAGTACTCCAGTTTTCCTTCCCGATAAATACTAAACTCAGTATTTAAATCCAGTCTCCAGGAGCTGAAGCTACGATTGCATAATATACTTCATTGCAGTATACAATGACTGCAGCTCCTTGCTCTCCTAAAGGCCTGTCAAGTAAGTACAAGCACACTGTAATTTATGCTAAAAATTCAATTGTGAAGAATCATCTAGTAATAAAAATCAGGAGTAGAAATTGGTTGACTACATATTAAACAAATAACTTTTTTAATAACATTCTCAAATTCGTTTGATCTACGAGGTGTGACAGAAAAGTAATGAGACTGGCAACACTGCAAGCGATCTGGCAACGCTGCGCTGTTGTCCTTGATAGAGCCCGTGTATCCGTACCCTCCCATAGCTCAGTGCGAGTTTCAACTCCTTCCGTTAACTACGTGATTTTTGTGACTGCTATTAGCGAAGTTGTGTTTTTGGTTGTGCGTCACGCAAAATGGAACAGCGAAATTTGGAGCAACGTTGTGCCATTAAACGGCAAGTGTGACGTTTGAAAAGTTAAAACAGGCCTATGGGGAACATTCTTTATCCCGAGCTCAAGTTTTTCGCTGGCATAAATCATTTTTGGAAGGCAGAAAGCACGTTGAAGATGAACACCGTTCAGGGAGGACTTCAACTTCGAAAACCAATGAAAACATCGAACGTGTGAACACTCTTGTGAGATCAGACCGTCGTTTAACATTAAGAATGTTGAGTGAACAATTAAATTTGAAAAGATTTACCATTCATGGATGCTCCATTATGACAACGTCCCATGTCACACTGCCCTCTCCATAACAGAATTTTTGACCTCAAAATGCATTCCTAAACTGAAAAATGTCCTCAAAGGACGTCATTTCGGGACTTTAGAAAACATCCAAAAGAGTGTAACGGACATGCTAAAGACCATACCGGTTGAAGACTTCCAGTACTGTACTGTTACCAACAGTGGGAACAACGTCTCCATCGGTGTGTAGCTGCCTAAGGGAACTACTTTGAAGGGGATAACAGTGATGTTTGAAAAAAATAAAAACTTTGGTAAATAAAAAATCAGTCTCATTACTTTTCTGCCACACCTCGTATTTCATCATCACACAAGGGGGGGAGCCGGTTCTGGGAGTACAAGGTGTAAGGAAGATCTCAGGTTACTGGTTAACCTAACACTAAAATCTTTTGGATACAGAAAAAGAGTTTAAAAAAAATAATAATTTGAAATAAAATTATAAAACTGATTTAAACCAGTGCATAAAACCAAAGCAAATTGCTAGAACAAAATAATAATAATAAAAAAAAAAAAACTACTAAACCCTGCTGCAAACGATCTTAGAACCTCTTTGTCCAAAAAAAACCTGCATGTTTTGTCAGCCAGGTGTTTGGAAATAGATGCCTTTCCACAGGGAAAGGAAACCTTCACAGATACAGATTACTTACTCATTAATATACCATACTTGACTATTTCAGCACAGAGTGTCAGAAAGCAGACACATATTATTGTTCGCACATTGCTCCCACCAGGCCATTACAAAGTGTAACAACGAAGATGGGCTAAAACAGAAACTTAGTGATGGAGGGGGATAGAGAAGGACTCCTTAACAGAATGCTGCCCCTACTGCAGTAACAATCTACTGTAAATGAAGCTTTACCAAGGTGGATCGACTTTTTATGAATGCAGGTTTATGAAAACTTGCACTGCTGGCACAGCAGCTCTATGTGCAGGCAGGTACACCGGTGCAGAGCGTTTAAATCTGCTAAAAAAGTTTGAGTCTCTACCTCTTTAACACAGTCGCACACTCTTAACCAAACCAATCAGCTGCAGGGCCTTAGAAGTATTTATATACAGCATTTCGGGAATGTGGCCAAAAAAGCCAACATCCTGAATAAGCCACACTTAGGCAACCATCCCCCTTCTACTGCACCACTGCATTTTAATGTACTTATTTTTTAACATTTCAGTTTATCTAATTTTTTAAGGGCTTTATAATAATATAACAAATAATAAATTAGTGATGGAAGTAGCAGTCTTCACAATGGAATAAAATGTTACACGCATTTTGAGCCTGGACTGAAAATCAAGTTGACTGTTCAATTTCTCTGCCCGTATTTCAACTATACAACTATAGAAACACTCGATCCGATTCTGTAAAACCCCTTGAAGCAAAGTTTACTAGAGAAAGCCACACTATAAAAACAAAGTTTGATAGCCAGTAAGGTCTAAGGTGTTGGGAGTTTAAACCACAAATGTGTCATTTCAGTCCTTGCCACCGGCTTATGGCTGACATTCAGTAAGTCACTTAACTTGCCAAGACTTAAAACTATACAAACAACAGAACCGATGTACTACAAATGTGTTAAAAATATATATAATAGAGTTACACATGGAAAGGCACTAAACAAAACAAAGATTATTTTATTAATTTAATGTGCTTTGTGCTAAACCACACACTAAAGGGGCCGCTCGCTTTCAAGTGGAACTTAATGATGTGACAGTGTTTGATATTTAAGCACTGTATTATATATAGATATAGATATGCAGTTAAAGATTGTTCTGCCTGCTCCTGCTGGTCCTCTGGCAGCAAAGAGAAGACCACTTAAAAAGAGATTAAGAGCTCTAAATGCCTCAGAGTCTGTTGATTTCTCCCCTCAGACGAGGACTAGAAGCCAAGAGCCCAAAACATGCTACAGAGGGAAATCTAGGGAGATAAACCCCACCCAAGAAGGACTAAACGTCCTCAAAGGACCACCCCTTCTGGGTACACTCCAAAATGGTGCTGAAAAAGGAGATCATTGAGATGGAGGGGCAGTTCATCATTGGACGTGCACAGTGTGTGCTTGGAGTACTTCGAGAGGATGGCAGAGCCAGAGGTAGAAGTGTGGACTGTCACAATAAATGAAAATCTTCATCTTTTACACCAGAGTCTGGAATGTTTTAAACAGATATACTTCATGGCTTGATATTTACCATGTCTTTGGCACCCTGTTTACAAGTTAGGCGAGTGCCACCTAGTGGGCACAACACATACAGACTCATATTACTTAAAAGGTAGTGAATTGTTGATATTTCAAATCTTCGATGACTTTCTAACTGGTTTACTTAACCAAGTGTAAGGGACCCTTGGAGTGGTGCATCATTTAGAGTCGGTGACCATAACCAAATGTTTCCTATTGTCACTCATCAGTCTTTCAAGTTCGCTTTGAGGAACCACTGCTCATTCTTCATCATAGAACTTCAGCGGCTCATCATGCTTGCATACTGGATGTCCTACATGAAAGGCCTGTGTTAGGGTCTGCTACAAAATTTCTATTGGATTGAGATCTGGACTTGGACTCTGCCATTTCAAAACACAACTTTTGTTCTTCTTAAACTGTTCTTTGGCAGTTTGCTAGAATATTTAGGACCTCTAAAATGTTGCCTTCAAATGAAAGACAGAGGACATGTAGTTCTGCTTTTTGGTATGCTATTTAATTAATTGATAGTGCTACCAACAGGAGCAAGAAAGGCCACTTGAATTAACTTTTAAGGAGGGAGGCACAAGAACACCGGCACCCAGAGATGAGCAAGATGACCTAGGAGATGTATGGTGACAGGATCTGGGATGTTGTGGGCTGCAGTGGCACTTGTGGATGACCAAGGCACCCTCCCAGCTCAGATCCACTTGTGGGATTGGTGATACAGCAAGTTGCGTCCTTGAGGTCCCCCCTGTCATCCTGATGAAGAATGGGAGAGGACACGAAGAACCGAACTTTATTTTAATTCTGTGGCAACTGGAATTTTTTTATCTCATTTAGTTGGAGTATTTATTTATTGAACATCCCAAAGGAACTTTATTGATTTTATTGGCACAGATATTATAGATTTATTACTAAACGTTTAATGATTTTTTTTATTGTGCTGTTTGCATATTCTTTATTGCACTTTGGATTCTCTGCTGTTAAACTGCCACAAGCCCAATTTCACCCAATTTTAAAGTCTTGTTTTTCGGCCTCACTTGCCATTGGTTCATCCTGGTCGTGACTGTCTACTGTATGTCAGGGTTCAAGGAGGAGAGCAGAGCATAATCCTGGGCATCACAAGGTCTGACATGGGCCAGCTAGACAGAGAGAGCCCACATGGCAACAGGACTGCACATCTACATGCAAGTGTGGTTATCTCTATAGTAGTACACTCCTGAAAACCAGCTCATAAGATGAACCCTTGTAATTTGAAAACGCAATCGCCATTAATTTAATTGGGACCAAAAAAAAAAAAAGGGCATCCCTGACCAAAATTGTCACCCATTTTTCCCCTGAAGTGCCCAATTCCAGGGAAAGGAACACAGTTAGTTCAACAGTTAAGTGGTTATCAAAACTCAATCTAATGAGGCATTATACCCTTATTGACGACTTAGTAATACTACTGTTTACAGACACCATTAAACTCATTTGCAGCTACAGTATTATTACACAGCGTAAATAATTATTCACAAAAGAAAGTGTGGCAGACAGCCAGGGCCCTTACCTGGCTGGGACGCCCCTGTGATGGAAGGACCCAGGGAAAGGGCATATTCAGGGCAATACCTACCCCAGAACACGAGCGAGAAACACCTCCTGGCTTACAGCAGGACTTAGAAACCTCAACCCTGCTGGGGCACGTGGTCACTGCCAGGGGGCGCATAAGGCGCTTTTCCACTGCATAGTACGGCACGACACGGTTCAGTTTAGCTCACTTTTGGGGGGTTTTCCACTGGGAACAGTACCTGGTCCTTTTTTTAGTAGTACCACCTCAGCCGAGGTTCCAAGCGCACCGAACCGTTACCAAAACGTGACGGTAAACTCTGCTGGTCACTGATTGGCCGGAGAAAATCGTCATTACTGCGTCACTGAACTTGCAACACGAGACACAATAGACCCGCTAGATTTTTAGCACAGCCAGCGAAGGTTCGGACGCACCATTTTGTTTTAACCAAAAATGGCTGTTTCGTGGTCTATTGAGGAAGTACAGACGTTCCTCGTTGGTAGCTGAGGAGCGGATCCAGCGAGAGCTGGATGGGGCGACGCGGAATGAAAACGTTTTTCAGGTGGTCGGCACAACTATAACGACACGTGAATAATCCCACCCACTCTAAAGCGGTACTAAACTGCAGTCGAAACGCAAACCGAGCCGAACTGAGCCGAACCAAGGTGAGCTGTACTGAACCGTGCTGTGCCGTACTATGCAGTGGAAAAGCGGCAATAGATAGTTTGAGCCCTGGGTTGCAGCACTTCCGCCACACCCAGAAGAAGATCTAAGAGCACCTGGAGCACTTCCGGGTGCCATATAAAAGGAGCCAGAATTGGGAGGAGGTGGACGTAGTTTGCTGGGAGAGGAGTGGAAGGGGCAGAGAAAGAGAAAAGATAGTACTGTGCAGGTTGTGCTTGTGTACTGTGCTCTGTAGTGGGGAGAGATGGAAAAGCGCAGCAACAAAACAATATCTGAACAATAAAGACAGAGAGACCAGAAGTTCAAGATAAAGGCCCAGTTGCTGCTCAGGTTTAGTTACCATTCATTTGCATAGTGTCTGTAGCACTCAATAGAAAATGCTATGTTGCTTTTTATATTTGAAAAGAAATTTTTAACTCAGAAAAGGGGTATATAAAAAAAAAAAAACTTTATCTTGGGGGATACCTGTGCTGGGCACTCCTAAAGTAATTTAAAACTTCATAGTCCCACTTTTTTGCACAAGATAAAGATTTGGAAAGAGACCAGAAGATTTCCAGGATGCCTGGTGGCAGCATATGGTACCTCTGCAGAAGGCCGTGACCATATTAGCCTTTTAAATGGTAGAGCTGGCAAAGACTGACACGATCCTGGTGCCTTCTCTCCAACCCTTTGGGTGTAAAGCACAATAGTCTCAAATTGAGGCAGTGGAATAATACTAAAGTGAAGGTTGAGGGGATTTGGCTGGCTATGGTGTCCACTTCACGGATGAGATCTGCAATCCTTACACCTTTTTAATTTTGTTGACAACCCTTTTTTAATTTAGTTTGCCCATACTGTTAGAGAAACCAGCTCAAAATTCAAATCCAAATTTCAAATTATAAGATTATGACTGTGGGTGGATGAGGACTGTAGTTTTTGGGATGGGCTGTAATGCACATTAAGGTCAACACCAAGGTTACTAATGAAATTATTCCTATGCTTTCATAATTACAATTTCTATTATTTTGATCAATGTAAAGATCTTAATGTATTTAAAAAAACTGCAATTCTATATGCATGTTTTAATGAGTTACATTATAAACTGTATTGGGTGTTGAGAGTGATATGGGATTTCAATACTTTTCTTAGTATCATATCAAAGTTTGAAATTTTGATATAATGACAACCCTGCTCTACAACCTTCCGAGATTGCTTTGTACCTCATGTCTAAAGTTGCTGGGTCAGTCTTCGGTACCTTGCAACACTAATAGATTGGATGGATCTATAATTGATTTATTACATAAACATTCACAAAACCAGTGATGTAACTATCAGCTTCTACTGTAGGTGGGCATATTAAAACAGGAAATAAAATTCTCACTACAAAAAAGGAAAAGAAGATCAATAAACACGATAAAAATGATCATTTAAAACCTGAAATTTGCAAGTAAGGCAATAAAATAACATATCAAATTTTAAATGCACTTTAATCCTGCATATAACACTGACCACCTGCATCCCAGCTAAGACACTTCATTACTGTCACAACCCTCACGCAACAAGCAGTTTGCAAAAAACAAAATTAAATGGAAAAAAAACAGGATGGTATGACTAAGATGAAGAAGATCATTGATCTAAGTGCTGAAATGTGTGACGGGAAGAGCAGTATGGCTGTGTTTACAAGCTATGGGAAATACAAGCTTCCCAGAGGGGAATTTCAAGTAAACTCCCCCCCAGTGGCAGCTCCCACCGAGTCAACCGAGCCTGAATTAGCACAGTTGTGATGCAGCTCTGACCTCTCACCTCATTTCATCATAGACGAGAAACAATAACAAGAAGGTCAGCCAGAAGTTGAATTTTAGGGTCATAATGTGTAGTACATCACCCCAAATACATACGTATTTTATTTGTTTAACTCTTAAAAGTAAATTTTGTGCAGACTGAGCAGTACAAACCAACATTAACTTTGCTGTTACACCAAAACATCAATGAGAAGTAATACGAACAAAATTAATGTAATAAAGTCAGACGATACAAGTGGAAGCTCTTAAAAGTTGACTGGAAACCACAATGTTGCATGTTTATATCCCCTCACTGGCTCAAATTAATCATTACTTTATGCAGCATTGTTATTTTTTCCTTAAACTGCTTAGTTCAATGCAAGGTCGCAAGGAACAGCAAAGCAAGGATAAACCCTGGACTTAAAGTTAGTCCACATTCATCAATAACACATGTAGGGTCAATTTAGAGACCTCTAAAATATTGGAGGTCCCCAGAAAAGACCCATCTGGACAGCTGGGTAACATGCAAATACAATACTGACAGCTGCACTGAGAGTGTCTGGAATCGTACGCGGGTCCCTGGGACTGCAAAGCAGTAGAGCAATGCATCAGTACGCCATTTTACCACCCAAAATCTAATCCTCGTCAATCAATTTACTGAATTTACATTAATCCACTTATAAGATCACAGGACAGCAGTGTCTAACCCAGCAGCTTTTCATTCAAGGACAGCAGCAGTCCTTGACAAGACCAAAGGCTTATGCTGAGCAGACTCAGACTATTTAGAAGACTTCGACCTTTAAAGGTATAAAGTGTAAATAAGAATACAGGAGTCTTGGAGCAAAGAGCTTTCCAGGTTATTATGTGACACTCAAAACATTCAGACATCACTTACTCTAAGTACCACAGCACAAATTATCTTAATACCAAAGTTAAATGGCAACTCTGTATTATATTGATTCACTCTCTGTGTGAATGAGTGTAGCCTGGTAAGCAGTAGTGTGTATCTTGTCCAGGGTTAGTCTGCATCTTGACCCAATGCTGCTGGGATAGGATTCAGCTCACCACAACTCTGAAATGTTAAGCAAGTTTGAAAATGAATGAATGAAAGAATGAATTAATGTCCTGTACGGGCTTAAAAAAAATCCCTTATTGCAATAACGAGGCTACATACTGTACACACATTGACTTGCAAAGATGACAGCCTGTTATTCCTCCAGTATTTCACAACATCATCCAACCAAAGGGGAATTAAAGCTGCTTTGTGAAAGTTTATTCCCTAGTGAGTTAAATATCATGTGAAGTTTCCTGATAGAAGAACTACAGAATGATACAGCTGAGAAAAAAAGATTGAGAGCCACAAGCAATACAATTACAAAACATGCCCACCCTCACACTCCAAAACAGGAGGAAGACGATGCACACCAAGAAATGGAGATTCAGCAGATAGATTTTAACACGGTGAAAGAAGGCCACACACCTTGAGCGGATACTTTTTGAATAAATAAACAACCTTTATATTTTATAGTGCCATTCTATATCAAACACCATCTGCTTGTACAGGTAATTGTACAACGGTTCATCTTCCGTTTTGGAAGCTCATGCAGTTTAGAGATTTGATCAGGTTTACACAAACTCGAGACTTCAGGTTTAGAGCTCTGGCTCACAGAAATTACATGAAAAAGCCCGAACAAGGAGCTGCACAGCAAAGTAATATCTGCATTTAATTTACTGGAGAAGGCCCAGATCCTGCCCATGTGGAAGTTCTTCTCTGGCTCCAAGTCAATGTGTTTTCATCGGTTATTAAAATTAAGTGGAATCTACAAACATCAGGCATCTGTGAACATGTAGGGGGTCAATCTGAT